>NC_051176.1:89540592-89600993 GCF_013339695.2 Rhipicephalus sanguineus | reverse complement strand
GATGGGTCTGTCACAGATGGATCATCTGCTGTAGGTTGTGTGGATACCGTCGACGAATGTCACCATCGCAGCCACTCTCAGTCACCGTACTTCCGCCTCTGCCAATGAGCTGGCTGCACTGCGGAGGCGGGCGCTTGCATATATCAAAGATCAGAGACCTGACTCTTGGGTGATATTCTCCGACTCATGAGCCGTACTGTAGTCCCTAAAATCACCACGTACGCAAGATGAACTAGTCCTGGACATCAGGCGCCTAGGCAATAATGCTCATGAGCTACACCACGATGTAGTACTGCAGCGGCTACCAGCATACTACGGCATAGAAGGGAATGTTCGTGCTGAGACCGCTGCCAGAGCTGCACATGACACGGCATCTGAGAAAATCGACATTCCTTTTTTAAGGAAAGATGCAGCGACTATGGTATCTGCGTTCGCGCGGAATCTACAGCGAACAATATTGTGCGATGCAAATAACCAGTACGGACCGCAGCACAGAATAGACCCGACGTGTAACTTTTATATGCCAGAGGGACTAACCAGACAAGACGAAACGTGCATTCATCGGCTGAGACTCGACGTTGCCTATACGAAATACTTCAAGCACAAAATCAGGCAGTCAGACTCACCCAAGTGCACGACATGTAATACTCGGGAAGGCTTAAAGCACGTACTCTGCCACTGTTCCCGCTACGACGAGATTCTGAAGGCAGAACTTAATTTGCAACGCGGCTCGAGCTTGGAACTGCGGCACCTTCTCGGGCCGTGGCAAGACAGCGATTTCGCGATGCGCAACACCAAAGCGCTGTTGGTGTTCTTGAGGAACACTGGACTACACCAAAATTTGTGACTGACTCTTTTGTGTATGTGACATTATGCGCATGTGACTGAACGTACCATGTGTGTGTATGTGATTTATTGTATATACCACAGCATCACCCGACACCCGGAGTAGCAAGCCAGGCGACAAACAAGGCTAACCTCTCTGGGATTTTCATTAAAGATTATTATCTCTCTCTCTCTCACGAAGGGTGTAGTCCAGGAGGCTGACGACGTGGGAATCTGAGTTTGTACTCTCCGTGTACATTGTGCCGTGAGAGTTGGCGAACTGCTTTCGTTCAGACTCCACGAAAGGGTGTCGACATTTGTTTTATGATGGCGACAGCCTTAGATGCCTCATCCAACACTCTATTCCACAACGCAACACTTTCGTATGTTGTTCTTGGAAGGTGCGCATACTGATCAGCGTGATCTTGACTACGTCGGCTTCCTTCAGTACTTTAATGACAAATTTTACCAGCGCAAAAAGACAGAACACCTATGGATCGAGACAGACACACAGCGCTGAAATCGCAACAGATTTATTGCTTTGAACGCAAGGATTTTTTATGGCGAACATCAAAGCAACGGAAAAGATTACTAGAAATGAAGCGAAGAAAAAGCTTCGTGACAACAGATTGTCGAAAAGGACGTTCAAGCAAAGGTGACAGCGCAGGTAAAAAATCCTGAAAACATTACGCACGCCCCCGATATACAAAACGAAACTACAGGATGTATAAATAAACCTAAGACCGACCGAGAACCACGATAAAACCAAACAAGCCTTGGCAGTTGCACGAGACAGAGATAAAAACGGGTAAAAAGAGCAATTGAAAAGGCATGCGCTGTAGGTAGTGTACTTCTTGGAGAGGGACAGTGAAGGCGTGCTGACACATCTTTCACCAAGCGTCTGAATTTCGACGGCCTCTAAAATTTCTCTAACAATTTGCTCGCCGTGCCTGGCTATGACAGTGCATCCTCCCAAATTGCGGGGAGCAGCCACAAGCACGGCAGTGCATTGCTAGATGACTGAACGCGACCGCTGACAGGTTCTGCTGATGCTCTCTAAGACACCTACCCATTTATCCGACGTAATACCTGCCGGATGACAGTGGCGGGGAGTACACGACTTCTTCACACGGCACAAAGGGATGGCGGTACTTTGTTCCGCATTTGTCCCTTTCCCCAGGGAGAGCGTTCACTGCTCTGAACAACTTGGAGAGCTTCTCAGGGGCTCAAAATGCCATCCTGATATTGTAACGCCGTGCGATATTTTTCAAGTTGCGTGACAACCTATGCATGTATGGCACCACCACGAATCTTTTTCTTAGAACAGGCACCTGATACTGAACTCTGTCGGCTTTTTTCATGCCTCGGAGCATGCATTCCGCAGCGGCTAATAGCACGTGTGAAGCGTATCCTGCCAAAGCCAGGCGCTCCGTTTGCTTCTGAAAACTTGAATCAATGCAGTGCGTGCACGACTTACGCAAAGCATTTGTGTAACAAGCCCTCACCAATGCCCTCTTTACAAGCTTAGAGTGCGCGCAGTCAAATCGGAGCAAAGGGCTTCCCTGGGCGCAGTTCATACGACCAGCAGACATGTTCAGGTTTCAACCTTAGGTCTAAAAATGGGTGCACGACTCTTGTGGCACTTCACACGTCACAAGTGGCGCTATAGATTCATGAAAAATGGTCAGCAAATCATTAGGCTCTGTTTAAAATCCTAAATAATATGTATGCATTAAAAGTAGGTAATCATCTACGAACCTAAATACCCTTGCGACTTGAGACTTGAGACTCCCGTAGCCGCTTATGCAACACCCTGTCAAGGCTGGCTACATATAAGTCACATAGGACAGGCGCTACTGACGACCCTATACGTACACCTGTCCGGTGCAAATAAAGATTCCCTGCACAGTTTGAGAAAGTAGACCTCAACTAAAGCTCCAGCAGTTCCAGAAAACCAGCAGTAGAAGCACTCGATAAATTCTGAAAGGATAATGCGCCACAGCTATCAATGCTGCTTCCAATGCAATTGAGCACTTTTTCATGGGACAGTGAGTAATAAAGGTTTTTAGCATCGAATGAACAAGCCAGATATCCCTCGAGTAGTATTTCCAAATCCTTTGGGGGATCTTGTTTTTTTGATTTTTGTCACACAGTGATCATAGCCAGTTTATCTGGGACGCGTTGTAATCTGCATTTCTTAACACTCTCACGGCCTCTGCGGAAGCTTGAAGAGCGTGTTGCTGCTCCTCCGGGGATCCTCTGCCAGTCCACATCATGATGTCTGCGTGTATAGCATGGCGAATCTCGGTTACCACGTCCAGAATGTCAGGGAGCTTCAGCATTGCCAGTTTACAGATATCCGATGACGTAAAGGCGCCTCCTGAGGGTATAATTTCTTTCTTTGTTCCGAGCTGTCCCAGCCAAACCATTTCCATGCGACCATTGAGAGATTATCGCACACAGATGTAGGTGCGTCTGCCACACTGCGTACCACAGATTTCGTAGAATTGACTCGTGAGAGACGTTGTCGAAAGCTCCCTCAGGCGCTGGTAGGGTGCCCGTTATATTCGGCGTGATGTCTAAAATGTCCTCCTTGAGCTGCAGGAGTACGTGATGCGCCGAGAGATGAGCACGGAAAACGTACATGGTCGTTGGCCGGAACTCTAACAATTTTTGGGTGTTAACGTTCCAAAACCACCATATGATTATGAGAGACGCCGTAGTGGATCGTTCCCGAAATTTCGACCACCTGGGGTTTATAACGTTCGGCCAGAATTCTTCTCTATGTACTTGTTGAGTGAGTTCAGGACAACGTGCTCTAAACGCTTGCCTAGGCAAGGCAATAGCGAGATGGGACGAAGAGTCAAATTGCTACGGCCTTTGTAGTTAGTGTTTAGGGTTATATCTGAGTGTTTCCACTCTGGAGGCACTTCTGCGATGTTCCGTACTCGGTAGGATCTCCGCTGTCTATTTTTCATCTAAGACGCCCAGGATTTTCTTCGTGTCCTTGTCCCTTCCTGGAGTGGTATTTCTGGTTAGACCGAATTTTCTCCGAGTGGCCCGGACATTTTGATGGGCTAGTCCATCTGCTCATTCTACTCGCCTCCGTATTCGCCGCGCGCCGTGAAAGCGGGGACCGTGTCTGCGATGTATTTCTTCCGTAACTCTTCGAGAACGTCGTCCTTCGTGCCGGGGTGGTAGAGAATATGCTTTTGGATCTGTTGCCCCGTGGCCACTTCGCTCATGCTCTAGCCTATCGTGTGTCTTGAGCATCGCCACGTTTTTCGGGTGTTAAGCGTTTCCTGCAAGCTGTCTCAGGTGCGGTTGCAATTCTGCCTGCAGAGTTCCGTTGCATATGCTTCTGCTTCTTTTGTGAAATTTGCTATGGGGATTCTCAATGTGCGGTTACATTTATACCTCTTTCATGTTAGGTGGCTGCGTCGCACCACCCATAAATGTTGAAGATGGCGGTCAACAACCGGCGTCCTCGTAGTTACTTTGGCCTGGTGTGGGATTCCAAAGTATTGAGCATGCTCAAGGCCAAGCTTTCGAGGGAATCTATGCTTTCCTGCCCCGCATACCTTTAATCGCGAAATTTGGTCCAGTATTCACTCTGCCCGGTAGACTTTTTTTAGCTTGGGTTTAATGCTTAGTTTCTAATGTGTAGTGGTCATTTACCGATGATTCGTCCAACATATTTTCTTTAATTGTCGACCAAGGTTCTGGGAAGATGAAGATCTACCGTACTTATACATTGAAGCTGTATTTGGTGTTATTTTTCGCTTGCATGAATGCATTTGTCAAATTTACAGTTGTACGTACAAAGCACCGAGTCAGAACAGACGCCTGGCACAGAAAAAAAAACTGCCACTGAAATTTTATAAAATGTGCTTCCATGGTAACACACAGTAAAAGAATGTTTGCAGCTTATGTTGATCGCACATTGAAACACCTCATGATCTTAACCTCAACTCTCACGAGCGATATGCTCGGCAAAGAAAAAAAATGTTAAAGATGGAAGTAAGAAGGCCATGTTTGCAGCACTTGTATCTCGACAATTAGGACAGGCATGACTAGACAAAACCGAATTTCATGGCAGAAATTGCTAATTACTCTTCACTGAGGGAACAGTATGGACGTCTTAACTGTGATTTCACAATACACACAAATGCAGTCGCTTTGGGTTTGTCCAGAAAGATACTTAGCACAACTACATCCAAACAGCGAAGCGAACAGCAAACAGTGGGAAGGATTTCCAGAATTATTCAGCATTGCACCATTCAAAAGTATTCGGACGATGAACTCCCTTCCCGTAATTTACAAAAGGCAGTCAACGTTGTTGGGGAATTTCGTTCAGCTGCTTTTCACGATAAAAATGCCTACTTATGACAAGCCTGCTTTTAATCAACTTTGTAGTTTACGAAGGAACAGAAGTATAATTGTTTGCTCTGCACTGCTTGCTCACGACTTGTAAAAGTGGACATTTAGGATTGATTTATGCACTCCTAATTCCCTGCCACAACAGGCACGTGTGCGTATCATAAGGGGAATTAAAGCAAATCTATGAAAAAAGCAGTCGCACAAATAATGTAAACATTCAGCACTCATGTCCTCTGACCTTCGAGCATTTGTTGCCCAACAAAAACCGCCGCGGAAACTGGAATGATGGATAAGGCGATTACGTGTTTTTCTTTCTGCGCGGATGACTTCTTACAAATCTTGCCATAAAACAGGGCAGTTGGTTCTTGATACAGCACTAAGTGATCTAGATTTTCTTTTTGCCTTCTTAGGCTTTCTCCCTTTTATGCATGCGCTGATGTTTCTTTTTAAGTGATGACAATGTAAGCCAAGATTGACACCATATTTATAAGTTTTACGGCCTCTCGCATTTTTGCTTGCGTTCATGCTTTCGAAGATATCTGAGCTGCGTGAAGGATTTATTGCACATCGCGCACTTGAATTGCTTATCGCCTTTATGAGTAAGTCTGTAAGACGATGTGAAAGGACATAATCCTTCCGTGCAAACGATCTGCCGCATATGTCGCATCGATAGGGCTTCTCGCCCGTGTGCGTGCGGTGATGCCTCGTGAGTAGACTCCTGTACGCAAATGATTTTAGGCATAGCTTGCAACGATATCGCTTGTTCGCTGCATGGGTGTGAAGATGTATTTCGAGATAATATTTCCATAAAAACAATTTGCCACATATATCGCACCTATGGGGCTTTTCGCCTGTATGCGTGCGGTGATGCTGCGCGAGAGCAGACATGCATGCAAATGATGAAGGACATAAGTTGCAACAATACGGCTCGTTCCCTGTATGCGTACGGAGATGTGTCACGAGATTACGTTTCACACTATACGATTTGCGGCATTTGACGCAATGAAAGCGTTTTTCTCCGGTATGTGCACGGAGATGTACCACGAGGTGATCTTTCCGTTTAAACGATTTGGGACATTTGACGCAATGAAAGGGCTTCTCGTCGGAATGTGTACGGAGATGATGTACGAGGCTATATTTGCGTTTAAACGATGTTTCACACATTTCGCATATGTATGGGCGTTCCCCTGATGCCTTCACGCCGCGGTCGACGTCATCGTAGGCATCGTTGATATCGTTGCGTTGTGCCCTTTGCGTGGAGCCAGTAGCATTCCTGCGTGTAATCGGACAATGGAACGTTATAAGGTATATTAATTGCTTTTATGCAAGGAGACCAAGAAGTTGTGTAAATAGAGACCTTGGCGAACAGAATATAGCTTTTATGGGAAGCCTGTTTGCCTAATATCAGTCCTAAGATAAGGCATTTCTAATTACGAGAATCGGGCTCTGGTTCAGCAGCAATAAAACATTGGAACATTTAATGCACAAACGATAAACACAGAGGAAGAAAAAGACATCTTCTGACCACATGTATACAAAAGATATAGTGAAGGAGTAGACAAGACAGACAGACAGACAGACAGACAGACAGACAGACAGACAGACAGACAAGACAGACAAGACAGACAAGACACGCTGAAAGTGGCTTTGGTTCGCTAAGAAATGCTTCGCATGAAAAATAAAATAATCGACACCGTAATTTTGACGAAAATATTTGTTAAAGGGGCACCGTAACACTTTTTGAGCACGGTCAGAAAACGCTGCCGATCGGTAGTCGAGGCCCGTGAGAACGCTCGAGCCAAACGTTATAGCACAGCAGACGGTCTGGATTCATCGTCGGAAACAGCGCGAGCACACGGGACTAGAAAGACAGACAGGACTTTGCGCTGACTAACAACATGAGCGTTTGTTTCGTGCGAACACATATATACGCTTCCTTGGAAATAGATAAACAAGAAAGGATGAGGGAAAGGGGAAGCCCTACGCCTGCGCCGTGACTAGTGCATGAAAAAGCAAACATTATTCACGGAGCTAATTAATCTCCTTGTTGGTTAGTGCGATAGACGGTGCGCTTACACATGATGGCCCAATGGAACGAATCGTGAACGCTTCATATATTTCCCGGGCGTGGCAGTCACGATATCTGCGTAAGATACGCGTCTGTTCGAAACTCAGAGTGCAACCGCGCTCGGCACAGTGGATTGCCAGATTGCTTCCAGTCTTGTCCTTGAGATTGTTCTTGTGCTCTCGCAGCCGATCATTAACGCAACGCCCTGTTTGCCCAACGTAGCGGCCACCGCAGAACGTTGGTATCTCATAGACGACCTCAGTCTTGCAGGGCACAAACCGCGTCGCATGTTGCTTCTTGCAAATGGAAGGATTTGGGCGAGGGGCTTCACTTTTTTGCACAGTGATCCTAGTTTGATTGGCGCCGAGAACAGCACCCTTACGCTGGCACGTGCAGCAGCCTTCTTGATTTTTTGCGAAACACCGTGCAGATAGGGTATGACCGCCACACTTGCCCTGTCGTCTACAGCCCGAGGCTTCGTCGGCTTACGGTGCTCCTTCAGGATGACTTCGGCCAACCCTGACAGGAATTGGTCAGAGAAGCCAGCCTTCTTCAACCTGCGCACTTGATTGGCAAAGCTTGAGGCGATTTGATGCTGACATGACCTAACAAGAGCATTCTTCATAGCGGAGAGCGCGATAGCCCCTTTGACAAGCTTAGAATAAAGAGATAAAAATGGAAGCAAGTCTTTCTTTGAACGAGGTGAATACTCCCAACACGTGTGCTCTGCACTAAACATCATCTTGAGGTCCAGGAAGCGTAGTTGACCGTCCTCAGGAAGCTCCCTCGTAAACGAAAGTCCAGGAAAGTTAGCACCAAAGCACTCTAAGATCTCGTCAACCATGATGCGGCTCTCTGCCGAGTTCTCACGATAAAAAATCAAGAAGTAACATGCGAAGCAACATGCGACGCGGCTTTTGCCCTGCAAGACGGAGGTCGTCTATGAGATACCAACGTCCTGCGGTGGCCGCTCCGTTGGGCAAACAGGGCGTTGCGTTATTGATCGGCTGCGAGAGCACAAGAACAATCTCAAGGACAAGACTGGAAGCAATCTGGCAATCCACTGTGCCGAGTGCGGTTGCACTCCGAGTTTCGAACAGACGCGTATCTTACGCAGATATCGTGACTGCCACGCCCGGGAAATATATGAAGCGTTCACGATTCATTCCATTGGGCCATCATGTGTAAGCGCACCGTCTATCGCACTAACCAACAAGGAGATTAAGTAGCTCCGTGAATAATGTTTGCTTTTTCATGCACTAGTCACGGCGCAGGGCTTCCCCTTTCCCTCATCCTTTCTTGTTTACCTATTTCCAAGGAAGCGTATATATGTGTTCGCACGAAATAAACGCTCATGTTGTTAGTCAGCGCAAAGTCCTGGGTCTTTCTAGTCCCGTGTGCTCGCGCTGTTTCCGACGATGAAGCCATGCCAACAAGCTCAAGTTGACACCCTCCTAAAGACGTTCTGGAGTTTGCAGTTCTCAAAGTAAGTAACAAATTGCTCCGTCTTCTCTCTACAAGTGATGCAATATGCCCACATTTCTGCGCCACATACCCACGTACACGCCGGTTGAGTGATTTAAGCATCCTGAGCTGCGCAGTTACCGTGGACGCCGCGGAATGCCGCGGCGTCCACTTAAAGTAAGCCGCGCGTTCGAAGATAAACAAGAAAAGAAAGTGCTCAAGGTCATGACGCGCGCTGACGAAGGGACGCATCTTCCTGACCCCTTGTGATTCCGCTCCCCGTGTAGCTTTCAGCGCGCTCGCTGGCACGGAAGGAGAAAGAAAGCTCTTGAAGCGTGCGACAAATACCTGCAAGTCCACTCGTACTTAATGGATTCTAAAAATTGTAGCCGCAAGTGAGTCGTGAAGCATGTGCGCTAATAGGGAAACTATGTCATTATAACTCAGAAACGTATTGCAAGGCTCCTTTAAAGAGGAAATTGACAAAATTACGCAGCATTGATCGGAAAACTATTTGATTCATTTTCTAGAACATGCGGATTACGCACGAATGCGAGGCCCCTTCGCTATGGTCGATGTGATCGGCATGGTACGTGAAAAAATTGGGGGACGCTTAAGCTTCGCCTTTAAGAGTTGAACGCGATAGCAATATCCTGCCCCTAGTGCGCACTTCGAACACTACGAGTGTTTAACAGAATGTGCGCAATAAGGTGTGTGCCTTATGCAATGGGTAGCATGCTTTAAACCAGGAGCAATTATGCGCGAGAACCTTTTTCGAAGCTGCGATGCACCCACTACGTGGTCTTAAGGGAATACGCGCAGTAATGTGTGTGCCTTTTGTAAAGGGTGGCTGTCTTTAAACCAAGAAGTCATTATTATATTGACGTGGTGTGACGTCCGATGGTAATGTACACAGGCGTCCACTGTTAAAGGGAACATCGGAGCGTGTGGCGGCAGCTCGGCGCCACCGCCGGCCTTCGGCCGCAACGAGATTCGCGCAGACGCAGTGAGCACCGTGCCCGGTGCGCTTTCGTTGCGTCAGCGGTTCGCTTCGCGACGATTTGCAGCGCGGAAGCAGACGGCAGCAGATGACGAAAGAGCACGACTCACAGCGCACACTGCGCCTGCACAAAACTCGTTGCAGCCTCTGGCCGGCGGTGGCGCAGAGCTGCCGCCACACGCTCCGATGTTCCCTTTAACAGTGGACGCCTGTGTACGCTTGTACCACGCAATATTACTGCCATATTACATCTCGTACTGTGACACCTGTGTGCAGGACGCGTATTTTTGGGAAGCATCAAAGTTACTTTCAGTGCAGCTCCAAGCAGAGGCGTCGCTGTGTGGTAGAACACCCGCTTGCCACGCCGACGGCCTGGGTTCGATTCCCACTCGGACCCAACATTTTTATTATTTATTTTATTTGCAGCTTTTTCGATTTTTCGGTCACGGACAAGATGATGATTTTTCGCTCACAACCAACGGTGCCGACGCCGACGGCGGAATTTCTGCGATACGAGCTCTTTAACGCTATCGCGTTAATATACTTATGGCGCTGGCGGTCGTAGCAGCCGCAAGAGTGACACACACTCGCAGCTCTGGGAGGGCTGCAGATGTACTGCGCACGTCGTTGTGGAACGTTCGGAAGGAGCCGACGTAAGCAATGACACATGACCTGATGTCGGATGTCTCATGATGCGGAAGTGCCGTGCGCTGTTGGGAAGAATAGGTTATCGGCATAGGTTCCAAATTGGAACAATCGTAGGCGTGGGCCCGGGAGGCCGGGGGTACGGGGGGCAGGCCGCCAACCCCCTAATCATCTAATGGGTGGGGGGGGGGCGGAAAATCTACCCCATACTTTTATTCAGTTGGACCTGTCCCGTCACTGTTTAAGAGCAGGGTTATGGCCACGCAGGCCTTTCATAAGGCTCCTGATGTTGCATTCCAGGAGCACGGACAGCCAGGGACCACAGGCAGGCCATTGTAAGAAGCCCACCTGCGCCTCATTTTCATTTTTACATCCACTGTGAAGTATATTGTCTTTTGGACTCGACCAAAGGGGACGATGGAGGAGGCGCTGCTATGAAACTTTGGCCACACTAATGGGGAACCCTGCGAACGCCTATGGTAACACAAATTAAGTGCTGAATAAGGGCCGACAATACAGAATTTGACAAGGTTGAAATATTTACTAATGTCCAGAGCAGTTTACTTATAGCAGCAGTAGAACCATTCTTTCGGAATAGTTGGGAGACCATGTCATGTCCCCATTCACATGCAGTGGTCAGCAGCGAGCCCTTACTGCGAAAATAAAGCTTATCGGTTAGTGGCCCGGTGTTTCGCGCAAGATTGGCATGTTGCAAGTGAAGGCCACAGCGCTGCGTATTATGACGTTCGCTGGGCAGCCTTTTTGTCATCTCCTGCACTGTTCGAGCGTGCCAAGCACCCGTTGCTATGAAATGAACTTTGCTTTCATTACATTGTCTGTGTCGTGGAAGCCGCACCCCCGTCTCTGTACGTTGTTTAATATCCAGGCGTTATCATCATTGTCAAGCCAGTGCAGTGCATCGACGCCAGTAAACATTCACGCAGCGCAAAATTGTGCCTCTCATTGTCAACGCCAGCGGTTACTATGTAACGGCAATTCACTGAGTGAATTGTGTGTGCCCTTATAATGGCGATATCGGTCAGTTTGCTTCGGGTGGGCACTGCACCGACCCATGCGTAGGCTGGCCTAGCACATACCACAGGCCTAGCACACACGACTGTACGCTCGTCATTGTGAAGCTCGACTCACTTGAACGGAGTGCTGCAAGTGCTGGTGCCTTTGATAAGGGTGCTTATCAGTGGCGCCCCTGACAAGCCACGCCTGCAAGAGCCCCTGCACCCTTGCCAACTATAGCTTAGATGCGCGGCCGCACTGGCTGCAGTGCAGCTCAGAGTCGCGAAGCTGTAGTGTTCCTGTACTCTTAATCAGGTCTTGCGTAAAATGCTAGCTATGTCCAGAAGACTAGATCCTTCGGCCTAGTGTTCGGCACTATGCTCAGGGCCTGCTGATTGCGTGTTTAGGCAAGGGGAGGATTTGGAAGGACACCGCGAAGCTTCACGCTCGTTCGTTCACTCTGGAGAGTGAACGAGCTTGTACCGTCCCAGACCCGATCACAGGGGGTGCTCAATTCCTATATAGCTGTCTGGATAAGGCCGACAAATGGTGAATGCCTAGAAATATACACTCAAGGGTTTAAATGCACTTTGCACTCGAATATATTAACTGAGGGTTATCGCATGTAATCATCCTGTTCACTGCTCGAGTCCTCACCTCTCCCATTCTTAATACTGTATTTTTCAATATATTTCTTTTATTACTAATACCTGCAGCCTTAAAAGAGAAAAATTACTAATACTAATGAGATTGTTAAAGTGTTCCTGAATTAGTAATCGTTGAATGACATCAGTGTCGGACTTTCCTCACTAATCGATTTTCGCAAGAATGTCTTGAATCCGTCAAGAACGAAGGGATTCACATGAATTTGTCACACGCTGTAAAAGACTCCTGACGACAAAGTTACAAACTCGAGATGTTTGTGTTTGATTGCCCTGTACTCCTGACTGACGATTATTGGCGAACGTTGCTTTTCAGCAATTTTAATTTTGCTGTTAAAGTAAGTGTGACTGCTAATATGAACTGTCAGCACTTCTCGGCAGCGCCACTAGTATGACACAGTCGGGGACCCCGCGTGACATTGAACGTGTAAAGCGAGGATTGTCGACGTCACAGACAAGAAAAATGCACACGATCAGATGGCAAATAAAAAGTTGAACAAAACAATTACACCATTTCCCGCTAAAGAGGACCATGAGGCGATGCGAAGCCGGAGCACTTGCACGATCGCGTTCCGTTGGCGTTCGTTGGGCATGCTACCGACCTCGCGTCGTGGAACGCGAAGAGGAACACTACGCGCGTCGTGTCTTCCCTCTAGCCTGGCCGGTAATTCTCACAGGGCGAGCGGGGAACGCGGTCTACAGGCGCGCGAGAGGGGAGCAGCGTAGGAGAGGAGAGAGAGAGAGAGGGGGGGGGGGGGGGACGCGTACGCGCCGGCGCTCATCGCGGCGCTGCGCAGGAGAGAATTTCGGCATGTCGAGCCCGCATTTCAGAGGCGTCAACCGAAGCAAGCGCTGGACTGAACGCGGGCAGCGCTCTACCACTTAAAGGAGAGGAGACTAGAGGAGGAGAGTAGCGCATGCGCCGCGAGAGCAGAAGCGAGAACGCAGGAGAAGCGCAAGCAGGTACTGTTAGAGAAGTGGAGAGTGTAACGCGCATCTGTTGGAGAGAGGGAAGGAGGAGAGTTGCGCATGCGTAGTGTGAGTGCGGACTAGCACGCCGCGGCACATAACCCCGAGCAAGAGAGGCCTTCGCATCTAAAAAGTTTCATCAATGGGGGTCGAACCCACGACATCTCGGTCCGCGAAAACAGATGCCGGGCACGCTATCCACTGCGCCACAGTAACACAGGGTGGAGACCGTGACAAACGCGCCTTTTATATCTCACTTTCATGTCGCTCGGTTGGCGGGGTGGTGTCGCCTTCTGGGAGCGGTAAAGTGATGTACAGTGAAACCTCGGTGATACGAATCTCACGGGACCACCAAAATATTCGTATCATCCGAAATTTGTATCACCAGAAAGTATGGGAAATTAGCATGTGACAAAAGAAAGCTGGCGTAAATTTTCATTTATTATTCTTCAGGGCCGCAGCAACGTTAGGAAGAACCCTGAATTATTGTCAGTTAAGTTTTTAGATGTGGGCAATCATATGAGCACTCGTAAATATACGGCCCGTACGCGCGTATTTAATTAATGAGCCAGGTGCGTTGTGACCCGCGACAGCAGTAGCCTCTTCCAAATTTTAGTATGCTTTTTCATGATAACGGAGTACTGCAGCGAAAGTAACGAAAGAAGCGCTTTGACGCGATGGATCAAGGCCACAAAATTACAGAACCGCGGTCCTGTGTTATGATTTTGTTATCGCGGAGGTGTAGGGGATGTTTTTGGGAGATTTACGGCCGTGCCCGCACAAGTGCGACATCAATGGTCGCGCATGTTGACGTTGTGAGGCCTGACTCCTTCGCCAAGACCGTCCTCGCCTTCTTTCGCGCCTCGTCCACCTTTCATAGGATGTCTGATGCACGAGGCAGGCTCGTGTAAACACAGTACAACGACCGCAGCCCGCGTCTACGCGTTGGAATAAAAAAGCACGGCGTTAATATCCTCTAATCTAAACGCGAAGGCACACGGAGGCACATAAAAGCCTCAAAGATTCGCGCACACAATCTCGGAGGCCGTGACGCGTCTGAAGGTTTATTCTGACCGTAAGAAAAGTGTGTCTTACACAGTGATTCTGACGATTTGGCGGTGCGGCGCGTATGCCCCCACTTGGATTCCCGCGCTCGCATGTGCTTGGCGCGTCTTCCGCGACAGCACGGACATCACCGTACCTGGGCGGTAGCGTACGTTCGTATCAAACGTCGCTGGGTGAAAATCAGCTCGCAACAACCGTACTTCATTACATTGCAGGCCAATGTGCCTTGGCCGGGACCAACGAAAAATTCGTATCAGCCCGAAATTCGTATAAGCTGTGATCGTATCACCGAGGTTTCACTGTATTGCATTATGGCCGTGGCTTCCGCGATTAGCTCCTGCAATGCGTCGTTGCTAGGCGTCCGTCCCATTCGGCGCATTTCCAATAGAAGTGCAATTTTGTCAGTACTGCGAGGTGGCGATTTTAGCCCGAGCCTCAGCGCCGCTCATAGCATGCATCCATATTAAAAAGAGCTCTGGGACGCCCGCCTGATTCGCCTCACTGTAACACCGCCATCCCCGCTTACGCTCGCCCCGAGAAAAACGCGACCGGGCTACAGGGTAGACACGACGCGCCTTTAGTTTTCCTCTAGTTCCGTCGTGGTGTTCAGTAACTCTCTAATATGCGGCGGGATGGCGACCTTAGCTTGTTTTCCGAGTCTAATCAGCGACGCTCTTCTGGCTGTCACACCGCTTCCTCTGATTACGCTCTCACTGTTGACTGCTGCTGCTACAACAAAGCTTTGTTTAATCATTGATCATGGACCTTAGTCGTCCTCACAGAGATGTGCCGCCAAGCGTTATCGTGGGTACATCCACGTTAAAAGGTGGTATAGCTGCCAAACACCAATATTATTTGTGCAAGTTCTCTTATATCAATTTACAGCAAACATTCAACTACTTCTGTAAAGACACGTCTTACTTTCGTGTTATACCGATTCCTATGACAGAGGGATGAACCATGTTTTTCTTTCCTTTTCTTAGAGGGAACTCTGCTTGGCAGGCGGGTGTGTCGCATGTTTCGAAGAACGCGTCTAGTTCTTCACATACCCACGTTGTATAATTTTTCCTGGCACGCAAGGCACAGGTTAAAAAAGTGCGTTCTCAACGAACCAAAGCTTAAGCGTACGTCGTCTCCTGGCTCCACCGAGGGGGGTCGGTAGCTTCTGAGAATTTCAGGCGGGCGGTTTCGAAGTGATGCCAAAATTTGTCATAATGGACGACGCTAGGTTAATTACACGATACATTAGAGTATTTACGATCCAGTTTCGGAATTATCAGGCACAAAGTCATGATCAAATCAAAGCATAAAGTCAGAAACGAAAATTTGGCTGTCAGGGGTCCTTTAAGCGCTCACTGTTCTCTCGTCCCGACGAGCGCGCTGGAAGCTACTGAATAAGGAAAGGCACGAAGAAGTTAACTCAGCGCGCTTCAAGATCTTGAGCGGGCGTGTTGAAACGCGATCCCTCTTGCCCGTTGCGATTTGTGCGCGCGCTAGTGTGGCTACTGTAATTTTAGCACACTGCAGAGCACAGCACCGGCACGTTGCCGGACCCTGTTTCAAGTAGCGCATCTACTTTGACACAGAAATAACGCTGCGGTCGTTATTTCCGTCGGCTATTGGCCAGTAGGATGCTATCTGCTGTGTGATGCCAAACAGCAGGTGCCTGCCGTCCTGAAGAGAGGGAGCATATGACTGTGCATGGAAAGAGGGCGTCTGAAAAAATCCGGCAGATCTCATGCACTGTGGGAATCGATGTAATGCGAAGCAGCGAGAAAAGAGCTGCATACACCGCTTTGTTTATTTTTGAGACAAATGAAATCATTCATGCCATTGCATCTAGTTCACCATATATCGCAGGTTTGCCATGCACGCGTGCATGCACAATGTGGTATATACCATGCCAATGAAACGTATATTGTGATATATACACTGCATGACCGGTCATTTATGTTCATCACGCACTCGTGTCATGCCATACCAATTTTGGTATATATCCAGTTATCTAAACGGCCGTAAGCGCACCATAACAGTGTCATGTAAATCATACCGTACATGACATGCGTAACATAATTCGCATGCTAGGACCTGTCATTTATGTTCGTCATACAGTCACATCGCACAATACCAATTTTGGTGTATATCAAACGAGCGAAGTGACCGCGAGTCCACCATGAGCGTGGCATGTAAATCATGCCATACATGACATGCATGTCATGGTTTTCATGTTACCACCTGTCATTTATGTTCGTCATACATTCACGTCACGTAATACCAATTTTGGTGTATATCAAGCTAGCGAAACGGCCGCGATCGGACAATGAGCGTGGAATGTAAATCATGCCGTAAATGATATGCATATCATAATTTTCAAGTTACCACCTGTCATATATGTTTGTCATACAGTCACGTTGCGCAATACCAGTTTTGGTGTATATCAAGCGAGCGAAACGGCCGCGAGCGCATCATGAGCGTGGCATGTAAATCATGTCGCACATGACTTGCCTGTCACGATTTTTATGTTACCACCTCTCATTTACGTTCGCCATACAGGAGCGTCGCGGAATACCAATTTTGGCGTATATCAAGCTAGTGAAACGTCCGCGAATGCACCATGAGCGTGGCATGTAAATCATGACATGCATGTCATGGTTTTCATGTTACCACCTGTTATTCATGTTCTTGATACAGTCACGTTGCGCAATACCAGTTTTGGTGTATATCAAGCGAGCGAAACGGCCGCGAGCGCATCATGAGCGTGGCATGTAAATCATGTCGTACATGACACGCATGTCATGATTTTCATGTTACCACCTCTAATTTACGTTCGTCATACAGTCGCGTCGTGCAATACCAATTTTGGTGTATATGAAGCCCGCGAAACGGCCGCGAATGCACCATGAGCGTGGCACGTAAATCATGACATACATGACATGCATATCATGATTTTCATGTTACCACCTGTTATTCATGTTCTTCATACAGTCACATTGCGCAATACCAATTTTGGTGCATATCAACCTAGCGAAACGGCCGCGAGTGCGTCACGGGCGTGGCATCATGACGCACTCGCGGCCTTGCCGCACATGACATGCGTGTCATGATTTGCACGTTAGGACCTGTCATTATGTTCGCCATGAACTCTTGTCACGTCATACCAGTTTTGGTACATGTGAAATTAACGGAATGGCTGCAAGAGCCCCAAGGCCATGGAATGTAAATCATGCTGTTCATGACATGCATGTCATGATTTTCATGTTATGACCTGTCATTTATGTTCGTAATACGGTCATGTTATTCCATACCAATTTTGGTATACATCCGATTAACGAAACGGCCAGGAGAGCAGAAAGTCGTAGGCAGCTAGATAGATACGCTCAAACTCGCAGAAGTTCGCTAAGAAATGCTTCGCATTTAAGAGTGCCAACTTAGCACCAACGCGTCTAAACTCTCCTTGCTGAGCCCGATTGAAATGTGTGGCTCACCTGTTAACAGTGGCTGCTTTCCGCAAGATGTGTTATATCACCAAGACGTAGGGGTGGTTCAGGACTCTTTTCAGCAAAAACAGAACACTTACAAGGCATTTTAATGCGGGAGCTACACTGGCCGAGGTTGAGCAGTTTCTAGTGACTCCTCGAGAGCCGTGCTGCGCATGCGCGAGGAGTAGTGACATCACACGGCGCACAGCTGGCGCTCAGGAGCCGCCGCCGCGCGCGTCTCGCCGGTCTGCGCCATCGTTATACTGAGTCTCGAGGAAAAGCTCCCCATAGACACATTCATTGAAACCTATAACTGCATGGGTTCCGCCATGACGGAACAAAACGAACGTTGCCAGATCCTGAGACGCTCGCTATATTTGACGGTAGTGATTAGTTTTAATCTAGCGACCTAAGCCTCTGCTGTGTTTTGATGCGTGAAGCCGTTTGTTAGTGCAACGTTTGTTAGCTGCCCCGATTGATAACGGTTAAAATTTCCACCTGTTTGTGCATGCTTTTTACTCGTCACGCCCAACCAACACTACATAACGAATAGTTTATCTGCAAGGGTCACTCGACGGATTTGCAGCTCGAAGCAAAGAGCGTAGGCCGTGTTCGCGCGGTGCTTCGACATTCACATGCACATTCTTTTTCAGCTAATTGCTGCCGTACTTCAGCGCAGAGAGCCATGAAGCAGAAAAATGTTGATTGCAGGATGCGGCGGCGAATGTGAGTTTGACGTCACCCGAAAGCTCCAATCAAAACTAAAGTTGCACGACACACGAAGCTTTATCGCCGTTAAAACACTAAAAAAAAACTGCGGTTGCGCCTACTTGGTACATAACTTTCAGTGCTTGTCTCATCTCTTCATTGCCGTCCGTCCTGGTTTGCACTGAAGTTTTCAGCTTGAAAGAAAGAAGGCTGTCACATGAAGTCGAGTTCTTGGTACGTGGCGACAGAAAACGCACACAATGGGACACTATGACAACTACGAGATACACGACATAAACGGAGTTTCAGGGGCTTTAACACGACGCGCAAACCGGCGCAATCGACCGCGAGTGCACTCTCGAATATTGTTGATATGGTGGCGCCATCTAGTAAACCAGCCTGCAAACACTCCTTTCCGCGCACAGTAAATTGCATAAATAGCCGTTGTATTCTTTCATAAAAGCATTCAAAATAAACGCAAAACACAAACAGACATGATTTCTGTGCCAATTCCAACACTGCACATAATTCTGGGAATGTGGCGTTTACCTCGCACCGTTTCCCATGGGTGATGCGGCCACCACACCCGCGTGTCTTGTATGGGGAACTGCGTCGCAGGGCACTGGAAGAGGCCAACCTGTTGTCATTTCGGCCGTATGCCTACGTTCTGAAAACAAACACTGATTTTTCTCCATGTGGCAAGGGTTCGCGAGGCTATAACATTGACTGCAAAGAAACGGCAAAACGCGGAAGGTTTATAAGGAAGTTGTTGACCTATATAAGGGAAGCCGACGGAACCCCCGTCACCCTGAAATGCACCGCTCCTAAAGCCCGCATTCAGTGTTGTCAGAAACCACAAATCGAGCTCTGCGCAGAAATGGAGCACGGTTTACTGGAGTTCGTGCAACACTGTACTTTCAGTATTATCTACATATTGGCGTGCTTTGTATAAAGTTGCGGTGTCAGTTTTTATATTTCTGACGCAGTTTCATGCCGTAATTTTCTTGTGCCGAAATGTTTCATAGACCTTGCTAAGAATTGCATAAATTTTTATAGGATGGTTATTGCTGAAGCTGACAACGACATCAAACATTGTGTGTGGGTTGTTATCAAAACGCATATAAAAAAAGTGCGTTAAGAGCACCTGCCTATCGCAGTTTTCCTTCGTCTGATGAAGTTTTGTAACCATGTCCAGGAATTCGGGATATCGACAACTAGCGCCATCCTGTAAACGTTTATTGTATTGCAACGCTTCAATATACTAAATCACTTCCTCCGTATAATCTGGGAGTCATCATCTCACAGTGCGAGACGTTTTGCTTTATTCCCATAATCTTCCTGGGTTCGAGAACTACTTTCATGTGCTATGTGAAACTTCATAGGAGAGAATTAAAAAATATATATATAAAAACAATACGCCCTCACCTGCTTTAACCACTGAAGTGACCCAATCTCGATGATTCAATCTTCGTACCTGTGAAGTTTGGCTGATGTTGGCGAAGTTTCTGAGGTTCGACGGAAACTTTTGTAAAAAGGTGCATTGCAGCGAAACCACCCTATAGGGGCGCATGCGTTTCAGAGTGTTTTCGGTTGCCCCAAAACACGTGAAAATGTCGGAGGTTTTACACAAATTTGTTTTTTTTTTGAAGCTGCTCAAGATGTGGAGGGTATGAATACTGTGCAGGTCTTCAGTTGATAATTTGCAATGAGAAATCCTATGTTAATTAGAGCAGACCAAATGCGAGAATAGCTCCTCGTAATTCAAAGCAAGTAAGAATTAACAAGAGACATTGATACGCATGCGAATCTTCCTCTATTGAGTATAAGTATTCAAAAGCACTAACGAATTTAACAATTTATTTAAAACTTAATGGTGAAAGCTATCAGTACAATAGGACATGTATAACATATATATATATATATATATATATATATATATATAGTCAAGTAGATCCTCCGTGAGAAGTCACAACGTTGTTTATTTCGACGTTTCAGCCAGAGTCTGGCCTTCATCAGGAAGGCCAGACTCTGATGAAGGCCAGACTCTGGCTGAAACGTCGAAATAAACAACGTTGTGACTTCTCACGGAGGATCTACTTGACTACTTGCAACGCTACGGCCACTCCACCACCATGCCTGCCTATATATATATATATATATATATATATATATATATATATATATATATATATAGTATTGCAACGTGCACCATTGGTATTAGATGGCTATCGCATGTAACTAGCAGTAGCTACTGTTATAGCTAATTACTAAAGAAGGTATAAAAGATACGGTAATTGTATTCTGGAATTATTAATACTTACACTTAGTGTTAAATAGGAGAGGGGTAAATAAGAATCAACTAATCGGAGGATCGCGTTGCAATGTATCACATGGAAGTGGAGACGAAGAGGATGGAAGATATAATAATCTTAAGTTGCTAATTCGTGATTAGGGGTATTTTCGCTTAATTAATATGGATGATTAACACAATTAACAATGACCCGCAAGAATTCACAATGACTGAGGTTTACTCGGCAACATCATGCACATTTGCACCCTGACGACATGTCATCACTTCTAATAATGAAATCACCAATTTTAAGCTCAAAACAGAAGGCCTTCTGTATAGAAGGATACGTACATGAAATATACAGGGTACTCAATATACGAAATTACGTTCAGAGATAGATAATAACACGCAATTATCTTTAGTGGTAGTGATCGATAATTAGTAATCAGGGATGATTTTGGGGGAAAATTTGTGGAACCGAGTGATTAAAGGGGTCAAATGAAATTTTATGCAAGAGAAACATATGTTACAGTTTATTAGTGATCGTTGTAGGCAATTATGAAGTGTGGGTAGATGATCAATAAATTAATAGGACGATATCGTAGAGGAGGCTGCATACATTTAGAATGTATTGCTAATTGGCAATTAGGGGATCTGCAGCACAATTAAAATTTATTCTTACAGCAGAGCTGTTACGCCCGCCCTTTGTGCGACTCTCGATGCAGACAAACGATCATCATCATGCCGGCGCGCTCAGCATAGCTGTGCCTAGTTAAGCCAAGTGAAACGTAGCCAATCCTAATTAAGCCAAGTTGTGATTCTGGTGTGCGTAGCCATGCCGCGCTCGGCAAGATGTGCCGAGCAAATCCTAATTAAGGCTAAATAGTACTGAGCCTAATTATTTTATTATGATAATTAGCTAATTAGGCATAGATTGACTTCGAATACAAGCTAGTCGAGAGCGAGCTTCGAATGTGCGAGTTCATATAATTAAGCTAATTCAGTTATAATTAATCACAATTAAGACTAGTCTGACTTGGGATGCAAGATAATCGAGACCAAGTCTCCTATGTGCCATTTAAACCTAATAAGCTATTGCATGTCGGTGAGCTAGTTGGTTTGGTAGCATTGTAACGGAACAACGCGTGAATACAGGGTCGGAAGGGGCACACACACGAGCGCTGTGTGGGCCCTTTCCGTCCTTGTCTTCTCGCTCTGTTTTTCCGTTCCAATGCTATTAAGCTAATTGTTTTAATTAATCTGCTTAAGGTAATTAACCTACCTGGTGTTGCGATTGCCAAGCGATACCCAATCGAACCCGATCGACACCTAGTCTATACTCGTGATTTACAATGTGATCCGGTGAACACTTCGTGCACCGACGTGTGAATGCACGTGGCCACACTTGGCTGGTCAAGCCAGGACCAGCCAAGTGTCGACTAGCTCCCCTCTAGCCCAGTTTTGCGCGACCCAGTGCAAGCTGCGCCAATTTTTAAAATTAGGTTGGCCCAGCAGAATTCACAGTAAGAATAACTTACTAATGTTAATCTACATTCGCGCTTTGCATGCAGTGCATTACTAATGAATGGCGACAATGAATTCAACATATTTTAAATGCAGGGGTGAAAGCTGTCAGTGTAGGACGTAATTTAGATAGCTGTATCTCAATCTATGTAGTTATAGTACGATGGAGGGAAATAATAGAATATCCTTAATTATTCGCAGCGATAATTAGCAGCCTTAATTATTCGCAGCGATAAATCACAATTTAAAGGATACTGCGTTGAAAACAGCGCGAAAACTGCAAGAAATCTACACAAGCGCTGGCACATTGATGAATTATGCAAAGCACTGGGTGCGAAAGAGCCTGATGTAAGAGAAACAAATTGCAGAAGACTATGTTGAAGGGCCAGTTGCTACATGTTGCTGCTTTGAAAACAGCGCGAAAACGGCACGAATGCTAAGAAAACAAAAGAAAAGCGCCTTGTGTTGTTTGTTCCTTACCCTTCGTCCCGTTTTCGCGCTGCTTTCAACGCAGCAACAGGTGCCAACTGGCCCTTCAAGACACCCTTCTGCAATTTAAAGGAGTAATTAATTGCAGATATATAATAAAAATTAATTGAGGGATATGAGTGCAAAGCATCAGACGATATCGTAAAGAGAAAGAGTGAATGCATTGGCAGATTCTTGCTAATAAACCTTTTTCGAGCAATCCCAGAACGCCCCGCGGGAGCGTGAAGCGCTGTGGGAAAAGTGTGTACATCGAGCGAGCCAGCTGTTCGGTAGCCTGCTGCTCGTTGGCGCCGTGGGAGCACGAAACGAAAAGAACACGTTGAATATTCTTAGAACATAAAACACTTGACATATTCGAACGCATCTGCATGTATCTCTACGCATGAAATGTGAAAGGAATAACGCAGTCAGTGCAGATATTGCCGACCGTATGTATGCATATCGGACGTAGCACTAAACGGCATGTGCGTTACCGCGTGCCGATGCCGTCAAGACGTTCTGTTATCAATATGAGCCGGACACCGAATTAATGTTTAGTGTACGAATACTTTAATGCACTGATGTAAATGTGATGTACTGAATCGCCATAGACACCTTTCCGTCTGAGCATTTGGTGTCATGAACACTTTTGCGCTTGCTCGCTGCGTTTAGCCGCTATGCCCTATTTAAAAGGTAATTTCAGAGTTTCAGCTCGTCTTGCTCTCGACTATACATATCTGCGGTATACATTCACCTGCTAGCCAACAAGCGCAAGCGCAACCAGCGTTTCTAAAATGCGACAACTGGAGTTAGTATCAACGAAGGGCGATAAAAGCTTATCGTTTGTTACATATATGATGCGAGCGACCACACGCGGTCTAATCAATGTATACTTTATTTTAGTAAACGCCGACTATACTCTCTCGAGTACTCTTTAAATATCAGAACTTCACCTTGAACTCGTCTACAGTGTCGATGGACGTTAATTGATTCCAAATGAATCCGCGAATTGCATAGACCGCTCAAGCTTCATCTAGGAACTCGAGTTGTATTGTTTAATTTATGCTGCAGGGCCAGGGGACACGGCCCGGCTCGCACGTGACAGACTTCGTCCCATGTTTTTATTAGTCATCTCTAGAATGGACGAAGCCTCAAAGCGGTGAAGAGAAAACTGGGCACAGGCAAAAACAAGATGTATGCACTAAGGGACAAGGAAGGCAAAGTCACTAACAATATGGATAGGATAGCTTAAGTAGCTGAGGAGTTTTACAGAGATCTGTACAGTAGCCGGGGGCAACCAGGAAAATAAAGTAAGATGTAGTTGTAGCCCAGAGGTATCGGACATCCCACTAGTAACGACAGGGGAAGTAAAGAAAGCCTTGGAGGGAAAAGAGGCAAAGCCCCTGGTAAGGATCAGGTAACATCAGATCTGTTGAAAGACAGTGGACAGAATATGATAAAAACTGGCCACCCTGTATACAAAGCGTCTCTTGACGGTGAGGGTACCGGAACCTTGAAAGAATGCTAACATAATCTTGATGATGATGATGATATATAATGTTTATTGGCGCAAGGGCCATGTGATGGCCAAAGAGCGCCACGACCAGATAGCGAAAGTGAACAATGGTTGTGTTAAGTGGCTGTATAGGGGCCTAAAATTCCTCGCGCTAAAGGCGGGTAAAACATATCGGTAATAAAATCATGGGAGTGACGTGAAACATGCGCATAGAGAATGAATGACAAATGGTCGTCATGATAAAGAACTAGGATATGGTGTGAGCACGAATACCTCCTCAAGGCCTTTGAGGCCAAAGGCGGGGAGAGGCAGGTGCTTCTCTAATGTATCTCCCGTAGCAACGACCTCTTTTCAGAGGTCGCGCTACGGACTGCCTGGGTGTGTGATGTGAAAGCTATGGACTTCGTTTAGAAACGCGAAGAGTGACTGGTGTTTAAAAACCGGTTCCCTACCGATAAACATTGACGGGTGAAGTGGTAATTGTTGTCGGTAGGGAAGTAAAAAGTACTTTTTTCTAAGCATGTCCAGTTCATTACAATGGATTAAAATGTGAAGCACGGTGAGTGCTTCACCACATCTCTCACACAAAGGTGGATCGTCGCCGGACAAAAGATATGAGTGTGTACTGTATGTGTGTCCTGTTCTTAGCCTGGTAAGTGTAACTTCTGTGTGGCGTGACTTTGATGTTGGCGGCCAACTACCAAGGTGTGGTTTGATAACGTGTAGCTTATTTTGTGTATGCCTGTCCCATGTGCTTTGCCAAAAGGCCCTGAGCTTTCTTTTGAGGAAAGGTTTTAGGTCTAGTGCAGGGATATTCATGGATGTATTTTGACTATTTTCGTGGGCGGATGCAGCTAGCTGGTCCGCCAGCACATTTCCTTGTATCTCGCGGTGCCCTGGCACCCAGCACACTACGACATGTTGTTTGTGAGAGTAGATCGTGCATAAAAGAGAGTATAGCGACACAAGGACAGGGTTTTGGTGTTTTTTCAGAGTTTTTAAAGCTTTTACCACGCTTAGGGAATCCGTATATATCACTGCCTTTTGTAGTTTTAATTGTTGTATGTGTTTAACGGCCGCAAGTATGGCGTAAGCTTCCGCTGTGAAGATACTTGAATTTGGGTGCAGAATACCGGAAGCGGAAAAAGATGGACCAACGGCTGCGTAAGACACAGAAGTATCGGACTTTGAGGCGTCTGTAAAGAATTCTGGACAAGTGTATTTGTGCTGGAGTTCGAAGAAGTGTGTACGAATATGTGCAAGTGGCGCGTGCTTAGTTACTTCCAGGAAAGAAACATCACAATCTATATGCTGCCACTGCCACGGCGGGAGATGTGGAGCGGGAGCCATTAGACAGTGTTCGAGAAGTGGCACACCCGTTTCTACAGCTAGGCCCTTCACACGAAGTGAGTAGGGCTGTCTCATCGAAGGTCGGTTGTGAAAAAGTTCAGAACTGGACAAATCATTAATTGCAGTGTGTGAGGGGTGTTCATTGTTTGCGTTCACCTTGAGGAAATATACAAAAGATAGGTAAGATCTCTGGAGGTGTAACGACCACTCATTCGATTCAACGTAAAGGCTTTCTACGGGGCTGGTGCGAAAAGCACCCGTAGAAAGACGAATGCCCAAATGGTGGACTGGGTCAAGCATCTTCAAGGCACTTGGTGTCGCAGAGTGATAGATTATCGCCCCGTAATCTAGGCGCGTGCGTACAAGGCTTTTATAAAGGTTCATCAGGCACTTCCTGTCACTACCCCACATAGTGCGTGACAACACTTTTAGAATATTCATAGTTTTAATGCACTTGTTTTTTATGTACTTAATGTGCGGTATGAACGTAAGTTTTGTGTCTAGAATTAGCCCTAGGAACTTGTGCTCTGTTTTTACCAACAGACGCTGACCATGTAGGTCAACGTCTGGATCGGGATGAAAGCCTCTTTTCCTGGAGAATAGGACGCAAGTGCTTTTTTGTGCATTCAGCGTAAACCCATTCTCGTCTGCCCATTTAGAGACCTTGTTCAAGCCCAGCTGGACCTGCCGCTCACACATTGAAAGGTTGCACGATTTATAACCTATCTGCACGTCGTCCACATATATGCAATAAAACATGTTCCGTGGAATGTACAGATGTAGCGAATTCATTTTTATAATAAAAAGTGTGCAACTCAGGACACCACCTTGAGGCACTCCAGTTTCCTGGACAAATATTCTGGACAAGACATTACCCACTCGAACACGGAACGTGCGATTGGACAAATAGCTTTCGATTATGGTCAGCATCTTTCCTCGGACACCTAAGTGTGAGAGGTCTCGCAGTATGCCAAAGCGCCATGTGGTGTCGTAAGCCTTTTCCACATCGAGGAACACCGAAAGAAAGAATTGCTTGTGGGCAAAAGCGTCGCGAATTTGTGCCTCGATACGGATAAGGTGGTCAGAGGTTGATCTACCCTCTCGAAAACCGCACTGGTATGGGTCAAGTGATTTGTTTGCTTCGAGGAAATGTATAAGTCGGCGGTTTATCATCTTTTCAAAAAGTTTACACAGGCAGCTTGTTAGTGCAATGGGCCTGTAGCTCGTAACGGAGGATGGGTCCTTGCCCTGTTTTAGAATTGGAATAATAATGGCTTCCTTCCAGGCCGAGGGGATCTCGCCGGAAAACCAAACAGCATTATACAGGGAAAGGAGGGTTTTTTGTGTTTCAGATGGCAGGTGTTTCAGCATTTCGTATACAACACGGTCGGAGCCTGGGGCGGAATTATTGCAGCAGTTAAGCGATGCTTGTAGCTCAGCAATGCAGAAAGGTTCATTGTATGCTTCGTGTTTTGTAGACTTGCGCTCTAGTTTCTGTTTTTCGATTCTTGTTTTGTATCTTTGGAAAGCTTCACTATAGTGCGACGAGCTCGACACCTGTTCGAAGTGTGAACCTAGGAAGTTCGCCTGGTCTTCCAAGCTGTCGCCTTGTGTGTTTACTAGAGGAAGTGAATGTGCTTGTCTGCCTGCTACCCTGCTAACCATGTTCCAGACTTTGGCCTCCTGTGTATATGAATTAATGCCCGATAAAAACTTCTGCCAACTTTCCCTTCTTGCCTGTCGGCGCGTTCTCCTGCCTTGGGACTTTATATTCTTAAAACTGTCCAGATTCTCGGCTGTGGGAGATTCCCGAAGCAGCCTCCATGCTTTATTTTGCTTTTTGCGCGCATTTCTACACTCAGTGTTCCACCACGGCACACGTCTTTTCCCGGGCAGTCCAGATGTTTGTGGGATGCACTTATTTGCTACATCAATCAAAAAAGCAGTAAAGTATTCTACAGCTTCATCCACGCTTAAAGCACACATGTCGGTCCAACTTAAGAGAGCCATTTTACGAAACTGTTCCCAATCTGCTTTGTCGATTTGCCATTTGGGAACCTGTGGAGGACATTCATTCGCTATCGGTGTGCTCAGAACTATTGGAAAGTGGTCGCTTCCATAAGGGTTATTAACGACTTTCCATTTGAGTAGAGGTACAAGTGATGGAGATGTGATGCTGAGGTCTATAGACGAGTACGTATTGTTGGCAAGGCTATAATATGTTGGCTCTTTTTGATTCAAGAGACATGCGCCGGAAGAGAAGAGGAACTGTTCAATTAGACGACCTCGAGCATCGCAGCGAGAGTCACCCCATAGACCACTATGTGCATTAAAGTCCCCAAGGACCAGATACGGTTCCGGAAGTTCATCCATTAAGGACTGGAATTCATGTTTATTCAGTGGGTGATGCGGAGGTATATAAAGAGAGCAAATGGTGACGAGTTTGTTCAGAAGAACCACTCGAACAGCCACTGCCTCAAGGGACGTTTGGAGTGGTAAGTGTGTGCACGCTACTCCTTGATTAACGATCACTGCTACACCACCGGATGACGCGATGGCATCATCCCGGTCCTTTCGGAAAATAATGTAACTGCGTAGAAAGTTAGTGTATTTGGATTTTAAGTGTGTTTCTTGTACACACAGCACTTTTGGTGTATGTTTGTGTAAAATTTCTTGGATATCGTCGAGGTTTCTCAGCAGTCCTCTGACGTTCCATTGTATAATTTGGGTTTCCATATTGGAAGCAAAGTGGTGCTGTGTGTACGAAAAGAAGTGGCTGTGGTTTCAGTGGCAAGTTGGAGCTCAAGTAACAGGACCGTCCTCGGGCCCCGTTATCGGCTTTTTCGTTTTCTTTGCGCGCTCCAAGGAGCTACGCCGTTCTTTCGGTACCAGGGGTACCGGAGTTGTGTCCATTGCCTCGTTTGAGACACTGGACGCCCGCGTGTGCGAGCTGGTTGTTCGTTTTTTCCGACCTCGCCTGGCGAGGCGTGGTCGTTTGACCCGACGACCCTGGAGTCGCCTGGATCAGTGGCTTGGTAGGTGGAGCAGTCTTGACTGCTGCCACCACGGGGACAGGCGGGGCAGCCTTGGCTACTCCTACCGCGGGGGCGGGTGGCCGTCGCCCCAGCACACTGTGCGTGGCATGGGCGACTGCCTGTGGCCGTTGTAGTGCTGCCCCCTGTTGCACTACATCGGCAAATGATGGTTTGTGAGGAAAAGCTCGTGAGACACGTTGTCGCGCTTCCCGGAAGCTTATATTCTCTGTCACCTTGATTGTGAGGACTTCTTTTTCTCTCTTCCACGCTGCGCATGTTCTGGAGTATGCGGGGTGGGCGCCATCGCAGTTCGCACAATGGGCCTCCGATTCAGTCTTGCAGTCATCGGTTGAGTGTCCTGTAGTGGCGCACTTTGCGCAAGTGAGCTGCCCTCGGCAGCTTTGGGACGCGTGGCCAAATCTCTGGCACTTAAAACAGCGCCGGGGATTTGGGATATATGCTCTCACACGTAGTTTTAGATAGCCTGTCGCGACTGTTTCCGGGAGTGTACTCGAGCCAAATGTGAGAATTAGATGTCTGGTAGGAAGTTCCTTGTCGTTGCGCCTGATTTTGATACGCTGCACATGTAAAACATTTTCATTTTTCCACCCATCAAGCAGTTCTTCGTCTGTGAGATCCACGAGGTCGTCGTCTGAGACTACACCTTTCACTGTGTTCATGGTTCGATGCGGTGTAACGGATATGGGCCAATCCCCAAACACTACTAGGTTGTTGAGTTTCTGGCACTGTGGTCTGTCCTTAACTTCGATTAATAGATCCCCGCTTGCCATTTTGGTGGCTTTGTAACCACTGCCAATGGCGTCAGTTAGGCATCTGGAGACCAAGAACGGTGAGATGTTGGTGGCTTTCTTTTCGGTGCTTTCGCAGTGAATGACGTGGTATTTGGGGAAGTTGTCTTTCTTTTCCACGAGGGAATCTCGGCTTACATCGGTGCGCCACCTTTTCGGGGGGCGATCAACGGAGAAAGGGTTTGGTGATCCCATGAGAAGAGGTTGTTGTTCGGCAGCCATGCCAGCCGCCCACCATCGAGCCCAACGAGGGGACGCAGCGAGACACGGAAGGAAACGCGGACAGTCAGCTGTACATGGCCACTATAACCAAATATGGTTTACCCTAGGTTGGATAGCCACACAAGGTTAACCCTTGCCGCCAGGAAGAGTGAAATAAAGGAAGAGAGGAGTAGACAGGAAAGATCAAAATAAGAGAGAAAGACGAAGACGTGGGTAGAGAGAGAGAGATAGGAAAAGGCGACTGCCGATTTCCCCTGGGTGGGTCAGCCCAGGGGTGCCGTCTACGTGAAGCTGGGGCCAAAGGGGTGTGTTGCCTCTGCCGGGGGGCCTTAAAGGTCCAATCACCCGGCGTCGGCTCAACCCCCAGGATCCCCTTTTCCCTGGACACGGCAAAGCCACGCACGGCTAGGCGTGGGAGGGGTCGAAACCCCCCGTTAGCTCGGGTCCGTGGTGTCGCTACACACCAAACGCCTGCTTGCGCAGACGCCCCTGCGGGGTAACATAATCTTAATCCATAAGAAAGGGGACGTCATAATAATAATAATAATAATAATAATAATAATAATAATAATAATAATAATAATAATAATATCTGGGGTTGAACGTCCCAAAAGCACCATATGAGAGACGCCGTAGTGGAGGGCTCCGGAAATTTCGGCCACCTGGGGTTCTTTAACGTGAAGAAAGGGGACGTCAAGGACATGAAAAATTATAGGCCGATCACCTTACTGTCCGTTGTCCGCAAGCTATTTACAAAGATAATAGGTAACAGAATTAGGACAACATTAGAATTGAATTAACCAAAGGACCAAGCAGGATTTCGTACAGGCTACTCGAAAATAGACCACATTGACACTATCAGCCAGGTGATAGAGAAATGCGCGGAATATAACCAACCCCTATATATAAATTTCATAGATTACGAGAAGGCATTTGATTCGGTCGAGTATCAGCAGTTACGCAGGCACTGCGGAATCAGGGCGTCGACGAACCATATATTAAAATACTGGAATAAATCTTAGATTCAGGTGCACGTTAAAGGGACCCGAAACGGTTTTTTGAAGTTTTGTCAGCGTTTAGGAAAGAGCATCCCTAAATCATTCGCACCAGAAATCAAGCGACGCACCCTGTGCCAAGGCCGCTGCAAACAATTATATCTACACCCTCCTCCTCACCACTGCCTTGCACCCTCAAATCAGACACGCTGGCATCGCCGACGATATCGCAGCGCTCTCATGAGCGCACTCGACGGCTTGAGCTTCGCCCAGTCATGGCCTCAGATATTGCGCGCGATCTCTGAGGCCCAGTGTGCCCGGCAGCATGTCGTCTGGCAACAAAGACGAAGCCCGCGGAATGGTTGATATCTGCTCAGACAGCTGCTGACACACTACCAGCCGATCTTATTTTATTCTCCTGTACGGCGCCAACCCGCAAATGCATGCGGACAAACAAAAAGAATTCGAGAACGATCACCGATAAGCGTAAACTCGGAATACGTGGTTGTGTCTTCAGGGGTGAAGTTACAGCCGCAGACACGGGGGTCATGGCATTGAACGGATAGCGAGAGCGCGACGCTCATTGCAGCGACGAGCTAGGGATTCCGCTCGCCAGATGCCTCACAAACATTACGACGTCGCAGCTTTACAAGTCACTAATTGCTAGATATGTGGTACACAACATGGCTAGGGCAATTCATTGTGTCCAACAAAAGAAACCTCGAGATAAACACTGTCGCTCAGCTCTCGTCAACACGGAGGACGTTGTAACACAGGTGGACGACGCTCGCTGCCCACAGAAGGTTCTGTGACGTGGGCGGGATATATCCAATCAGATGAGCCTCCTGCGTGACGTCGCGCTTCCACGACGACGTGCACTGGAAGTGGGCGCACGTTTGGCTGAGCTGCTGTAATCGGTGGCAATTCGCAGCTTTAAAGCCTTGTAATAAATTACACACTTTACGCACAGAGCTTAAATCGGTCTGTAAATGATCCTTAGGACTTGCTCTACCGGCCCAATCGGCCCAATGTGTTAGTACAAAATCGTCAAAACCGCTTCAGGGTCCCTTTAAGACACCCCAGGTGGTCATATAATTGCGGAGCCCTCCACAACGGCGTCCCTCAATCATATCGTGGTTTCGGGACGTTATACCCCAACAATGATCATCGTCATTATTATTATTATTATTAATATTATTATTAATAACACTTGATACTGGTAGAGTGTTGGTTTAAGTATACTGAATTACCAAAAATGAAAGCTCGGTGCCTTTATATTGAACCAGGTTGAATGTTTTCTCCACAGTGCATTGGTTTAAACAGCACTCGTCTTAAGCGTCTAGTCGTGTTTTGGATTTCTCAGCTTGCAATATGACAAAAAAATACGAAGACCAGGAGAAGCCATTTCTTGACTACCCCGCGAAAATACACACTGCGCTGTAGCTTTCCGGGTACGACAGCAGTGCCAGAAGACTGCCTAGCGAGCAAAGCAAGCAAAACTGGAGGAATATCATAACCTTCTCCCTTTATATCTGGTTTTTTTTTATCCTGCGGCAAGAGCATCCGTAATTCTGAAGTGTCCACGTGCGCATTCACATGGATACTTGAGAATTATTAATAAGCTAATGACAGAACATGCACAACATTAATTTAGGCAAAACTCGGTGCGTGACACTCGCATTAATGATGAAGTGTGTGTACGGGGTTGTTTTTCACGTATTATTTCTGTTGTCCCCGAGCGCCCTATGTAAATAAAAGCAATGAATGCGATATCAATAAATTGTAATGTAACGCGAAGAACGGAAAGCAGCTCGAAATTGCCAGCGCGTCACTCGAGCCCAAAGGACGCACGAAAAGAACGCACATAGGACGAGCGCGAACTAATGAGTCACAGCTCGACGCTTGAAGCGCACTGCTCAAACATAAAGCAGGACGCACGAAACGAACGAACAGGTACAGACAAGACGAGCGCGAACTAATTGTCACAGTTGTTACTTATTTCTGTTTGAACAGCGCGCTCCTTTCGCAAACGCGGCCGCTGCAGCGAGCGAAGCGAAGCACCCCACCGGCCGCCCCTTTCCTCGAGATAAGCGCACGAAAGCGACCACGCCCTGTAGAGCGAAGAGCAACGGCGTTCGCAGGAGCGGGGCGACGATCTTTAAAGCGCGCCACACGTGCGCACGTCGCGCCATCTATGTGGCCACTAAGAAAGCATGCTGAATTACATGGTGTATATAAATAACTCGCCGTTAGCAGGCTGAAAGACGTTGCTGTCGTGGCCTAACGTCTAACGCGGCGGGCTGCAAAACGAGAGGTCGCCCGTTTGATTCCGCGCGTCGGAAAGATTTCCTGAATTATTTTTCTTTGTGGCTTTTCTACACACACACACACACACACACACACACACACATATTATATATATATATATATATATATATATATATATATATATATATATATATATATATATATATATATATAGTTATACATATGCGGTGAATGACGGGGACGGACATTTTACAGCCGAGACTGTCCATATAATTGCTATCGCAATAATAATAATTAAAGGGATTTTACGCGCCATAACCACATTGTCATTATGGGGCAAGCCGCCGTGGGGAATTTTGTAATAGGTTTAAACACCTGAGGCTCTTGAACGTGCACCTACATCTAAGTAAGCGGATGTTCTTGCATTTCGTCCCCACTGGAATACGGCCGCCATGACAGGGAATTGAACCCAGAACCTCGCGCTTAGCAGCGCCACACTTTATGCCAATCGCTCCCACGGCGTGTACACATTATGTCGGCGGCGCTGGAATAAAATTTAACCCCTTTAGCTCACGCTAAGGAGACCACAGCAGCCTATGCTCTGGAGAGGCATTCATTAATTAAACTACTTTAACGTCCTTAGTCAAATGCAGTGGTCGTCCCACCCTCACCTTGAAGAACATTCCACCTCACCCGTTGTTGTACAGACTCCGGGTATCGGCCTACTCGAGTTTTGGTACCGATGTTCTTCGCGCCGCTGAACGCCGCGTTTTTAAGATCACGAGCCATACAACGCTCTCACCTTAATGAATGATAGTTACTTAGCACCCTCTGACGGTGCAAAGTGTTTATTGGCATTACTGTTCGATTGAGACGATGGCAATTAGGGATGCGAGGAAACTGAAGAATTTCATCAGCTGAGATTTCTGACAAATTAGGTCCGTAGATTAGTAGGTGAACATCGTGTCTACCAAGTATGAAAATATTAAAAAGTAGTCCGTGCATCTCAAAGGGGGCCACACTTCCTGCGAGATGTGAGTCGCACACTACAGCACACTGCTTTCAGCGTCATTGATTGCAGCACGTGACTTCAGTCAACCTCCCATAGCGAGACGCTCAATTCGGTCACTCTAAAGGCGCCGCGAAGAAAAGCAGAAAGAAGGTGGGGCTCGTCACGTAAGCAAAGCAGGGTACATTGCCTACGATACGTTAGGGAAAGCAGGGAAAGAACTCCGCTTGCAGACAATCGCATTGGCAAAGGTAAGGCCAGCGTTAGTAATAATATTTGGGGTTTTACGTCCGAAAACCGCGACATGATTATGAAAGACACCGTATATATAGTAAAAGGCTGCGGAAATTTCGACCATCTGGAGTTCTTTAACGTTGCTCAGCTTGCCCCTAACAGCTTTCAGTGTAATCCGAGGTTCGACAAACATCGCCTGGTGAGGTGTAGCCACGTTGTCTTGCGGTAAACAAACCCACGACACAGAGAATAAAGATAAGATGACTTTTCGAGGACCTTCCAGGTCCTTTGCTCACATAAACGAAAGATTTCAGCTCTTAATGTATTAAATGTGTCCTGATGAGGGGCCTTTTAGCGAACTTTACCACGTAAAAATAGAAACGCGCTATTTTGTCTCGAATAAAACTGGCCTTAAGAGCCGGGTTTCAAGCCGCGACCTCTTACAATTCTGCATACCAGCATAGGCAGTCAAACAAGAAGGCGGGTTTCTCGATACTTTATATGAATCTGATCTGTTTCATTACTCTTTCACCATCACTTAGCAGAGAGTAAAACGCGGCCTGTGTAGCATGTCATGCGTATAATGAGTCAGTGCTTTCCGACGTCTTTATAGTTATTTAGAAACAAGAACGCGCTCTTGAAACTAAAGCGACTTTGTTAAAACCATTCTTTTTAAGAAGATCATGGAACAATATTCTGCTTGCAAAGGTATTCTTCCTTTACTTCTGCTGCTTATTGAGCTTTAAAGAAAAATGTCTGTGGCAGCGAATGTAACACGGCCAGGCGTCTTCACATAATAGCGCAAAATATCGATTTTACAAATTGAGGTCAACAGAAATTAGGGCCGTCAAGACTGTCTGCACATTCGCAAACCCGCGATCGTCATCGCCTCCCAAGCTTGCATTATTTTCTGCTAGTTAGCTTTTTGAAATTACAAAAACAGCAGCGCTAAAGGGCGTTCTTGCTTTCTTTTAAGAAACCCGTCGGAGCGAACAACAGTACCATCGGACGAAATATATTGAAGAGGCAGGGGATGAGAAGAAGGGCAGCACGCTCTTTCGAGAGTTCGTCGTTATCAAGCACAGCCAAGCGACTTGTATGTGTGCACCCTTTCAGTGCAACAGAACTGCTGATTCACAGTCGAGCAGCCCAACCGGCCACTCGTTGCATGCCTTGCGGTTATCTGTCGGCGACTGAGGTTCGCGCTCGCTGCTTGTAGCGGATATCATCGTCGTGCTTTTTTTATGTATTGTGGTGTTCTCAATTCGCGCGATTACAGGAACCGTCTTCGTGCGAATTTTGAACGTTGAAGGTCCGTACGACACGTGGTGCGAAAAACAGTGAACTAGAAGCGATGCCCCGAATTCCTGGGTATGTAGAACTTTATAGCTTCAAGACATGACAACGACATCATATAATGACAGTATTGGACTGGGCGACCTCCGCTCATTTGGTAGCAATGCACACTGAGGATTCGAGTTTCATAGGTGGCAAAACGTCTACGTAATTTTGTTTATACTGTTTTGTTGTGTTAGGTCGGAGTAAATCTTTTAGAATCATCAAATATTTGTTCCATATTTACGTGTTTGTCAAGAATTATGTCTGAAGGATATTGACCTAATAATAATATCTGGGGTTTAACGTCCCAAAACCACGATATGATTATGAGAGACGCCGTAGTGGAGGGCTCCGGAAATTTCGACCACCAGGGGTTCTTTAACGTGCACCTAAATCTAAGTACACGGGTGAAGGATATTGACCTAATTGCATACAAAGCGGTTCAGTAAAATTTGGCACCAATAATCACCGTCATGCTGGTATGTTGTCCCCCGACAGTATAAGATATATGCATGGACATGCATCCCTTACATACAAGTATATTCCTGCGAATGAAATAATACCATAAAAGTGGCCATATGACACCCAATTTCCATCATAATTTGTGTTATGTGGGTTTATCCTTGTGCATTCAAAATAAGCTGGCGAAATTTTAGCGCATTTGGTCTGGCGCTTAGTTTATAATTGACTATTTTTGTCACCACGCGAGTGGCCTGAGAGTCGGGTAGCATTGGCGCACTCGCAAAGCGTGATGTAGCGTATGAAGCAGCTAGCTTTGCGAGTGTCCACATTCCTGCGAACGCGTGAAGTCGAGATATTTCAGCTTTCTTCTGCTTGGCACAGAAATTGAACTATTTGCAGCAGCTGAAACTTTGGTAGAAGACGACGGCTCCTCTGCTTGCTTCCCCTGACGTCACATGCGTCATGGCAAAATGGTGGTTGACGGCGTTATAAACATATATATATATATATATATATATATAAACTACAAATTTTTGGTTGACCATGTCATGGCCCCCCTTTAAATCAGCTTGTTCAATGACGTACAAGGTGAAGCATGTCTCGATGTTATAACATCGTCGGGAAAGCTTTCCCCACATACCGTAGGTGACGACTGTGCCGTAGTCCTCGTAGTTTATCATGCCTGATTGTCCACTCCAGTTGGCATCAGGAATTCTGCAGGCGATAAACGTATTGGTCTCAGTCGATGCAGAGCCAGCGATTACGTGGCAACGAAACATTGCCAGCGAGTAAGATGAAGCGTTATCACAAGGAACAAGTTCTGTACAATGAAATGTACCTAACTAGCCTTATTTGCATTAGTAACGCAGCTAGCTTTATGTCATGACAACGTAGTAATGCCACAAGGGCTTTTCTTACGAACATTTCAGGAGCGATTTAAGGAATAAAAAAAAACACAAGACCAAGACCAGACCAGACCAGACAAACCGATAGAAACGCTCAAAGTGTCTTGGGTCTGCTAAGAAATGCTTTGCAATTAAAATTCAAGATTCTCATGAGTATTGACGCTGAAAAATGTATCTATTAAACATGTGATATATCAACGCGTCCAAAAACACGCGCGAGACTTAAGTCATAACTGGATACAATAGCATTCTCAATAGCAGCAATCAAGGAGCACTGAAAAATACTGCGCAGGTTTGGCCGAATTCGAACGTTCAGTTGAACCACTCGGGTTTTCATTTTATTACGTCCTGTCAGCTTTACACAGATGACGCCACCTACACTTCCGAGATAGGGGAAAGTGAGAGCCTGTCAAGGCTCTCTAATTCATGCATCACTACACTATGTGCGCTCATCTGCTCATGAAACTTCACGTAATCTCTAAGACGTAGGTCACTGCGAATATCCTTCCATTTGTCTAGTATGCCTGTAGCACGAAAGAAACTTGTGTGTCCAAATTAGCACCATTACCACTCTGAACTTGTCACTGTAAAATTGTTACGAAACTTCCACAGATGAAGGAAAACTGCGGTAGGCAGATGCTCTTAATGCAAAGATTCTACGGGGACGTTTTCTTTTATATGCATTTTCATAACAAGTCACAGAATTACTGCATCGTTTGCTGGGAAAATGAAATGATATTCCGTCCTATTGGAGTAAGAATACTCATCCGTGAACAAACTAGGCAAAAGAGCGTTTTAGGAAGAGAAGATCCTCGGATCGTGGCACCATGCATCGCATTCCAGCAATGCAACGAGCGCGCTTGCCGCTGTTCTGAAAATCGACCGGGTTACGCGATCGCTCCTAGGCGCGTAAGGTCTTGCGCACATGTACCCTGAGAGTACCTTCTTCCCTATTCTTTCTTGTGATCCCTTCATTCCTTCCCCCCAGTGTAGGATAGGAAACCGGGCGCTCGCATGGTTCACCTCCTTGCCTCCTCCTCCTCATTCTGTAAAGCAGACTTTAAGTGCAAGCATTATTCAGCGGCCGCATGCGTTCTGTTGAGCCTTGGTGAGCAGCTAAGTTCAATAGAAGTTCTAAAAATGACACTCACCGCACGTCGGTTCCCAAAAAGTCTGGTGGTGCTTCGATGGCTCCACCGCTTGTAGTCTGCATTGCTTCGTCGACGCTGATGCTGGACATTGCAAGCTGGCAGGGGTTGCTTCTATTTTGGGCATCGCCTGCATTGAAGGCAAATTGGTTGCCACTCGGGGACAATAATTCACAAGGTATGAATACACAAGAGAAATCGTACGTTAGCGCTGCCATCTACATTAAGTACTTTTCTCTGCTCGCCACGGTGGTCCTATGGTTATGGCGCTCGACTGCTGACCCAAAGGTCTCGGGATCGAATCTCGACCGCGGCGGCTGCATTTTCGATGGAGGCGGAAATGTTTAAGGCCCGTGTACGTAGATTTAGGTCCACGATAAAGAATCCCAGGTGGTCGAAATTTCCGGAGCCCCTCACTACAGCGTCCCTTATAATCATATGGTGGTTTTGGGACGTTAAACCCCAGATATTAATATTATTATTATCTCTACACTTGTACAGTTTGATGTCTCCAACGAAACCGAGCACAACAGGTTGAAGTGGCTGATGCTATATAACTGGGAACCTCTACAAAAGCGTTTGCTCGATTGAAGCAGTTAAGAAAATTCTATAGCTTCCCAGACCATTCGTGGTGACACCATTTCATTACTAACTAACTGCGGTATCGAAAAAAAAATACTCGCCCTTAAGTGCCAGTTCTTTTGAGAGCAGTCTGGCTTGTGTATCCTTGAGGAAGTCATTGAGCTTCATTTCTTGTTTCTTGAGTTGCGTAAGTGTTATATCTTGCTCACAAACCGACAAAGCAACAAGTGCCTGTCCGCGTACAACCGCCAAACATCAAGAATATCGGGAACCTTGCCTGCCGCTGGTACGCTGTGACATCGCTGCCTTCTCAGCTCATCCTCATGTTCAGCTTCCTCCAGAATCTACACCTTTGCCGTGCCTGAGCCAGCAAAAGTGTAGGATCCGATGTCTTGCGCACGCTCACATTTTAAAACCGTGGTCAACATGTGCATTAATTTACTTTGAATGAGGTCGTGCAAGCTCGCACGAGCAGCCTTACGAATTTATTCTATAAAACTTTTTTTATCCACCCTTCAGCGCCTGTCCCACGTTATTCCCTCTTCCTTCTGACCTCGTTCGAGAATCTATGCTCTATCTCCTCAACACGTGTGATCTCACCAGCTAGTCCAACCTTGTATGGGAGATTTTCCTTCTGGCACCCCTACTTGGGACATGGCCCGGTAGGGGGTGGTCTGCTGAAGAGCAGGAAGAAGCGGTTTGAATAAAGTTACGATGCGCAGTCTTGGCCAATCCCCCAGAGTGGGTATGTGCCATAATTTTTTGGAAACAAACAAACAAACAAACAAACAAACAAACGGCCTAAACGTAATAATAAACCGCTCTGTGTTTCCATGAGCCGTTCTCCACAGTGCTACAGTTACTGGTGACCCGGACTACGAACGCGACCTTCCATGGAGAAGTGTGAGAATCCAGACAGCCTCAACTCTGGTCCTACTACAACTGCAACCGGCCAGGTGTCCTCTGCAGGTGTTGTCGCAGCTGCTGCCATCGTAACGCTACCGCAGCTACGGCTTGCCGATCCCGCGTTGTGGTTCAATTAAGCTGAGAACAAGTCCCGCATTCACCGCGTCACGTCAGGAGTTCGCAAGTATGAGTTTCTCCTTGAAGCGTTGCCTCTACAAGCAATGGCCGAGATACGCGATATACTCGTACAACCACTTGCTGAAAATCCATATACGACGGTCAAACAGACACTTCTTCGCCGACTCTTTCTGCCTGCACATCGGCGCATTCATCAACTTCTGAACAACGAAGAGCTCGCGGACAGACGTCCACCCAGTTCCTATGTCACCTGCAGCGCCTCATTGGGGACCAGCCGGGTTCCTCCGACACAGCCGTATTATTACGTGAGCTGTTTCTACAGCTTCTCCCAATTAACGCGCGAGTGGCTTTTGTCATAGTTCAGCATAAGTCCCTGTCGGAGCTCGCGGAACTAGCCCAAGATATGATGGATGTCGCTCCGGCAGTCAAACACTGCCTGTACTTCTTCGGTTTCCGAAGCAGATTCTCTTCGAGAAACGGTGAAAGAGCTCGCATCTCAACCAGCCGACCTGAGTCTGTAAATGCGAAACACTCGCAACTTTAATGACCAGCCTTGTCCACATCGACAACCTCTCACGTCGTCTTCTCAGCAACGACCAATCCATCAGCCTGAGCACAGTTTTCCATCCCAGAACCCATGCCACTATCACCGGTGTTCTCGTGCCGCGGCTCGCAGATGTGTGTCACCTTGTTCGTGGCTCATTGGAAACGCTCAAGCCGATCTTCAATAACAGCGGCTGGTGATCATGGCCAATCATCAAGCCACCTCTTCTACAACACCGAGCGAACCACAGGACTACGCTTGCTGGTGGACCATGGGGCACAAGTCAGCATAATTCCTGCTTCCAAAGCTGACCAGCGTCTCCGCGCAAAGTCACTTCCTCTACAAGCGATCAACTCTTCTGTCATCGCAACCTACGGACAGAAGTTTCTGACCCTCGATCTCGGCCTCAAAAGGAGGTTACAATGGTTATTTTGGACAGCAGACGTCTGCTCCGCAATTTCAGGGGCTTAAGGCATTTTCGTCTGCTCGTGGATATGAGCCGCTTTCGCCTGGTGGATAGGATTACCGGCTTGTCGGTCAACGGATTTCTGTCGCACGCTACGGCCCTAAACCCCACTTTGGTGAAATCACCTACGTCACCGCATACAGCTCTGCTCAACGAGTTTCCGGAGATTACTACACAGTCTCCGATAGATAAAACCCCTAAGCACACTGTGACCCATTGTATCGTTACCACAGGCCCACCTGTTCACTGCCGCCCTCGCCGACTCGGTCCTGATAAATTTCGAATTGCTCGCAATGAGTTCGAGCATATGTTACAACTGAAGATCATTCGTACGTTATCAAGCTCGTGGTCGTCGGCGCTGCGCATGGTTCCCAAGAAGAACAATGAATGGCGGCCCTGTGGTGATTATCATGTACTCAATGCGGTCACCCTTCCACATCGATGCACATTACCCAATATTCAGGACTGCACTGGCTTTTTAACCGGCACAAGTGTATACTCGAAGATTGATCTCGTGAAAGGTTATCACCAGATCCCGTTGAGCCTTCCGACATCCCAAAAAGTGCTATAACTACCCAATTTGGCCTTTGAGTATTTCAGAATGTCTTTTGGTTTGCGCAACGCAGATCAGATATTTCAGCGTTTTATAGACGGTGTCACCAGATGAATACCGTTTTTTTCGCCTATAAGACGATCTTCTTGTCGCCAGCAAGGACGCTGAAACACACAAGGCGCATCTACGTGAACATTTCACCCGACTTCGTGATTACGATCTTGTAATCAATGTTGAAAAGTGTCAGTTCGGTGTGTCGGAGGTCACATTCTTCAGACATCGCATCACGAAAGATGGCAGCACTCCTCTACCTGAAAAGGTTCAAGCTATCATCGCCTACTCGCCACCAAAGTGTGCAAGTAGTCTGCGATGTTTTCTCGGACTCGTAAGTTTTTATCGCCGTTTCATCCCTACATGCTCTACACTGCTGCAGCCTCTTGAAGCACTACTGTCTACTTCGAAAGCTGAGTCGGCCGCACTTCCCTGGGACACGGTCGCTGATCAAGCCTTCGCCGCCGTTAAGACCAAACTCGCCCAAGCTACCCTCCTGCACCACCCTTCACCGACTTCTCCCTCTAGCCTCATGGTGAGCGCTTATTCAGAATCAGTTGGAGCCGCTCTGCATCAATGAATCCATGGTACATGGGCTGCTATCTCCTTTTCCCTAAAGTTACGCGACACTGAGCGCCAATACAGTAGTTTCGGACGGGAGCTCCTCGCGGCCTACCTGCGGTAAAGCATTTCAGGCGTTTTCTTGAAGGGCGACAATTTGCCGTTCTTACCGATCATAAGCTACTTGTTTCGGCTGTACGTTCCTGCAGTGCTACCCATACTCCTAAAGAGCTCTGGCACCTTGCTTTCAGTGCCGAAATCACCACAGACATACGCTACGTAAAAGGCAGGTTTAACAGCGCAGCGGAGCGCAGTCGTATTAGCACCAACACCACGAAAAGCACCATCAACCTTTCCTTGTCTTCCCTCGCGGAGGCACAAGGATTAGACGATGAGCGTCCACAACTCCGATCCTCAACATCCCTCAGGCTGGAGCAAGTTAACTTTCCCAACCACGGCGTCACGCTCTGGTGCGATGTTTCACACAGCTGCACTCGTCACCTATGTTCTTTCATGTCTGTGTCGTGCTGTTTTTGATATCCTGCACTCAATCTTCCACCCAGGTGTACGAGCTACGCAAGACCTGGTCACTGAACGCTGTCTGGCCGCGCATAAGCGATGACATTCGTGACTAGGTTCGCACTTGCACAATGTGTTAGCGTATCAAGGTACAACGGCACACCGAGCCTCCATGGGGAAAATTACCTCTCCCTGATGCATGTTTCGACACCATCATTTTGGGCATCATCGGACATTCGCCAGCATTCCTGGGATATACGTATTTTCTTACGTGTATTGACAGGTACACAAAGTGGCCTGAAGCAGCTCCAATGACTGACATAACGGCGAAGACAATTGCTCGTACTTTTCTGTCTACCTGGATTGGCCGTTTCGGCGTGCCATCAACGATGACTACTAATGGACGCAGACAGTTTGCGTCGCCGCTTTTCACTTCTGTGACATCTATTCTGGGTTGTGCGCGCATTCGCAGCACCGCGTATAATCCTGCATCAAATGACATCGTAGAGAGACTACACCGTCGCATGAAAGCAGCACTCGCCTCTCAGCCTCATGCCAAAGATTGGGTATCACACCTCCCCATCGTGCTCTCGGCCTTCGATCAACGCTCTGACCAGAGCTTGTCTGCTCTGTAGCCGTAGCCGAGATGGTTTATGGCTGCACACTCCGTTTGCTGGGTGACCTCGTCAACCCCGTAACTGCGCAGAGTGTTTCAGATCCATCTTCTTTCGTCCAGCGACTGCGGACCTTCATGCAAAACTTGCGCCCATCACCAACTTCTGCTCACACGACTAAGCACGACGTTTTTCAGCCGTCAAACCTGCAAACATCCTCACACGTTTTTGTTGGGGTAACGCGCCTCGTCGTGCTCTTCAGCCTTGCTATAACGGTCCTTTCCCAGTCATCAAACGTTGCAAACATCATTTTACAATCCTGCTGATTGGCCGTGAAGACACAGTCGCAATCTAAAGGATCAAGCAGGCAACCACTATCAACTAGTATCATTTGTTTGGGGTGTGACTTCTGATAGTAATATGGAAACCCTATTAAGAATGCAGAAAGTCTATTCGTGTTATTCACAACCTCTCGATTTGTGAACAAACTTCTGGGCCTTTTCAGCAGGATCGTCGTTTGCATATCAGGAATATGTATGAACAAAAATTATCTGAAAAAGCATTTTTAAAATTTAAAAGTAACCACGAGAACTTTTCCACGTACGCCAATGTCAGAACCATTTACACGTTAAGATCTAGGAACCTTATTAAAGCTAAAACACAAACCAACTAGGGAAACCAATTATTACAATGGCTAATTCCTAATCTCCTCAATGATGAACATGCGCTATTTGATATTATGGGACAATGTCTAACTCTGTCAACATTTAGAAAAAAATCAAAACGATACTTTCTCAGAAAATAATTTGTTTTGTTCGAGTGATACATAATGTTATTCTGTTTTATCTATTTGTTGATGTGCTATCAAAAAATATCTGGCTCCAATTATTGTAGAACCGCACTATCCATACATTTTTCATTTGTGTTTCTACTTATTCGGATTGTTGCACTTTATTACGCTGTATATAACTAGTTAATTTGTAATTGTGACATTTATGTACATGCACATGTGCATATGTCTGTGTGTGTTTTATTTATTTTTTAAAGACGATAGTCTTTCTCGGGATACTTGAACGCAGAAATTTTGGTCTGTCCGTCCGTCCGTCCGTCCGTCCGTCCGTCCGTCACACGATTCAGCCACCCGGCCAAAGTTTAAGCACTTGCTGAACGCCCACCCATATTGAACTGGTAGCTGCGTTCATACTTGTGAGCATTGTAGATCGAAAATCAAATATTACGCATATCTGAGGCGCAACATCAATACGTAAGTATTAGGTGGTGTGTTCCTTTACTAGAAAATACATAGACACGTAATTCTAAACACCCTAGTGTTTCTGCCAGACGCCACTGCCAGATGGCCTCCATATCTCACGCAGCGCCTCCTCTATTTTAACAATGCCAGCCAGATGCGGCCGATTTAACATAGAGGAGGCGCTGTCGGAGGCAAGGCAAAACAAATGGTGGAAGGCAATCGTCGTTCGACGACATTTGCAGCGAAGCACGCAGATATGCGGCCAATTTTTTTTCTGCAGTTGTCCGCTGTTGTCTTCTGTACTCGTGGTGCCAGGAGCCTAGTCGGGCGTGTATAAACACGCCTTTTGTTCCGGCACCATGACAATCCATGTCTCATGTATTGTCAAAACTGTAAATAAACCTCGAACTTCAAACAGCTCCTTTTGACCACCTTTTCAAGTGCCCATGGCCACTTGTCAGCAGGGGGACCCATCTGTGGCAGACTCGCCTTCTGGCACCACCACTTGGGACATGACCCTGTAGTGGGTGGTCTACTTAAGAGGAGGAATATGCAGTTGGCACAATGGCGTAGACGTAGTAATGAACGACTCTGTTTTACTGAACCGTGCTTCAGAGTGCTACACTTGCATCCCTCCCGATACATCGATTAACATGTTACGTGGTTGTTTGAAGCATGTATTCGATGTATTTTCTGCCTCGCTACAGCCACAGTGATAATGGTCAAGGCGTGCGCAGGGTTCTACGTTAGGGGGGGGGGGGGGCATGCCCCCACCTCCTTGCCCACGCCTATGGTCAAGGTGGCTAACACGATTGTGTTCCAGAGAGCTTCTCCACACGTTGATGGTGATTATGATGATGATGTCCTACTTCAGAGGCTCACAACAACCTCGAGGAATTGGCCACGTAAACGGATCATCTTCCATCAGTGCCTTCGTCTTTCATCTCTCCGGAGCAATATTAAAACATCTTATTGCAAATCAATTTTGCGGTATCCGGCAAGGCGGCGGAGGGGTTAATAAAGGGAAATTGACTAACCACCTGTTTGTAGCACGAAGGCACAAGGAAACCCATACGGATTTCTAAGAAAGAAAGCCTGAGTTGCTGAAAAATTCGTTGTGGCCCGGATTTCCTTGCGGCTTCGTGCTACAAATGGGTGGTTGTCAATTTAGATTTCTTGATATCAAAACATCAGTCTGATCCTTTGTTTTGCACTTGTCACTATAACGCGCGTCACGCGAACAAATTGTGTAGCTAATAGTAATATCTGAGGTATTACGTCGCAGAACCACGATATGTTTATTAGGAACGCCGTAGTGGAGGGCTACGGAAATTGCGACCATCTGGTGTTCTTTAACGTGTGCTGACATCGCACATAACACAGGCCTCTACCATTTCGCCTCCACCAAAATGCGACCGCATACGCATTTCCCATACGCATTTCTTGCAAACCCATACGCATTTCTCAGAAAGAAAGCCTCTGAGTTGTCGAAAAATTCGTTCTGGTCCGGATTTCCCGCTTCGTGGTACAAATGGGTAGTTGTCGATTGATAGATAGAGAGATAATTTTATTGTACACCGAGGGAGGAGAGCCGGGTTTTACGCCGACCCCCCTGCGGGCCGCTCCCACGTTGGAACAGGCAGGGAGTACCTGCCCGCGGCATCGTGGGCCCCTTGGATTGCCCGAAGCTGACGGTGACGACCCGTACTTTCGATGGCGGAATAAAACCCTTGTCTTGGGATGATTTTCGTCTTGAGTTCTTTGAGTATGTGGGGGCAGCCCCACATGTGCTCAAATGTACACACACACTCATAGTCCGGGCAGTCAAGAGATAGATCCATATAAATAGATACGTTAGCTGGGCAGGGTAAACCCCTGTCTGTAGTCTGAGCGTGATTTCTTGTCATCTGGTAAGATGCGAATGGGGTGGAGGAGAGACCCTACGACCCAAACGATAATGTGAAGGGACTTCGTTAAACGTAGCTTGAACGTCCCGCGACCCTCGATCAGCCGCACCTCCATCCAGAGGATCGACCCCGGGCGGGGCGGAGCAGTCCAACGAGCCAGGGCCGTGAAGCCCCGCGCGGAAGGCAAGTCCTCGCGCCCGAGCGTGGGCCAATTCGTTGGAGTTGGTGATGCCGCCGATCGTGGAGCCTATATGGGCCGGGAACCAAATGATCTCGTGTGGAGTGATGGTCCTACCTCTGAGAATCCTAGCAACATATGGGGAGACCCTGCCAGAGGCAAATGCTCTAACCGCCGAACGTGAATCAATAGATATGAACACGGGATGAGTCCAAAAGACATTTCTTAATATTAAAACACCAGTCTGACTGCTTGTTTTGCAGTTGTCAGTATAACGCGCGTCACGCAGTCAAAATGTGTAGCTAGTAGTAATAACTGAGATTTTACGTCCCAAAACCACGATATGTTTATGAGGGACGCTGTAGTGGAGGGCTACGGAAATTTCGACCATCTGGTGTTCGTTAACGTGCAACCGACATCGCACAGTACACGGGCATCTACCATTTCGCCGCCACCGAGATGCGACTGCCGCGGCAGGGATCGAACCCGCGACCTGCAGATCAGCAGGCGAGCACCGTAACCACTCAAGTGTGGCGGACAAAAAGTGTGTTGCTGTTCCACCAATTTCTGTTTCCGTCTTTAACAACCCTCTTCATCAATGGCCGAATTGGCGCAGAGGAAAGATTGGTGAATTAACGGTTTGGTGCAGGCGTTAAACATGTACTGAGGAGAGGCGAGCGCGCACAAAAAGTGTGCACTCTCCTGGGCATTTTCGCATAATTTTGTTTCTAACTCGTAATGGCTGAGGTTTTAGGTGCTAATATTACGATATAAGTGGAGGATTCTGGAAACTTTCCCCACCTTAGATTCTTTAACGTGCACCTAAATCTAAATATACGGGCCTCTAGCATCTTCGCCGCCGTGGAAAATGCAACCGCCACAGCCGGCATCGAAGCCGCGACCTTCGGGTCATCAGCCGAGCACCGTAACCGCTGTACTACAGCAACAGCCACGTATTTATAACTACCTTCATACGAATGCGCTTTCGTATTTTAATGAAGACACCACACCGTGTCCACGCATCCCTAAAAAATAAGCGTTTAAAATTGACTACCTCTGTTAGTTTTCCATTTCAGTGTTTCGCTATACCGCGTAGTTTTTTTAGGCCTTTTCACTCTGAACAAGCGAGGTGTCATTTACCAAGGAGCCCATTACTGTACTGATACGCTTGAAATACGAGCTGTATTCGCGTGTTTAGCAATAGGATCCGGTAACAGTCTTGCACTTACCGAGGAAGAAACTATTGCTCAGGACCCGGCAGCACTGCTCAATCCACTCGGGATCCCATGTTTCAGCAGGAGTCCAACTGCTACAAAATTTATTGGTGTCAGGAGGTGTACCGCTACCGATGCGAAAGTTGTGGAAACATTTTCATATTAGAATGTAGCGGTATGCAACAAAGGCGAAGCTCTGACACCAATAACAATAACAATGTACGAGAATAATAAAGGAAGTAAATGTTTTTCTTAATTTAGAAAGTATAGGCTTCCACAGACACGTCGAGCGTAACTGCTCTTATCGTAACTAGGAATATCCACGACGCGTATCCTTTCGCCAACACACCGCCGTCCCCGTGTCCGCGTACGTGCGGAGCTCTCCGATTGCATCTGTGGTGCTTCACAATGTAACTATTGCTGATTAGCCAGACGCTACGGAGTCGATATTTTTAAAACACACTCGAAATATTGACCGACCGCTTAGCCACTTGATCCGGATAATTGTATCACTGGCGTAGCCAGGGGGAGGGGGGGTTAACTTCCCCGGAAACAAACGCCCGCACAGACATGCATAAAAAATGGTTGACCTCCCCATCCCAAAAGAAATCTCTGGCTACGCTACTGAGGTGTCGTAGATTACTAGCAGAAGGCCCAAAGAGGGTCGTACGTCGGCGCCCATGCAGGCTTTGTGCCTTTGTCGGAATGCGGATATCGTTGAAAACATAAATGAAAATCTCTTTACCCGGAACAGTGTAATGAGCCGTAAGCCGCACGGGCTGGGAACGGAGGAAACGCTGGGCTCTCATAAAAGGTTTGGCTAGGCATTGCAAGGCCTCGCTATGTGGAGCCAAGAACAATATTGCATGGCAAAGTGTCACCGTGGTGACGTGAAGTGAACGATGAATTTATATGTCTTTAATTAGCATGGTCATAACTGACAACTGCTTAATTAGTAAGGGATTGATTAGCAAGTTCTTAATTAGCAATATTCTCATAAACGTGTTCCGTGACACGTTCCTTGAGACTTTTTCTCAGCGGTTCGGTCAATGACAGCTGTTTTCTCTTTAAAGATACCTTACTTAGATTAATGCAAACCCACATACCATTAAGTTTATTGCGCATGAACTCATCTAAACATTGGTTTAACAAGGTGTTGCGTGCGCTAAAAATTACAGGAAAAAAGCGACTTTTCAAGGAGGCAAAACGCCTTGACACACCAGCGTCATGGCCGAAACACAAAACCGCTGATAAATTGACATCCGTACAGCGAAGTACAAATGTTATTATTATTATTATTATTATTATTATTATTATTATTATTATTATTATTCTGGAGAACGATATCACCTACTAACCCAACGGTTCATATTTCCTTGTTAAGTGACACTGGTGCTCCAATAAATCAGGAAGAATGCCCACTTATTTTCGATACCTTCTTTTCTTAAGTCTTCAAACGTCAAGACCATTCCACTGTTCCATCATTAGCAGATGTTGACTACCCATACATGAGCCCCATAAAAATTATTGTCACCGGTCTTGCCTCATGCATAAACAATCTCAAGATATGAAGATCCGCCGGTGTCAATAATATTAATACGAAAATGCTGAAAAAAACACTCATTTACTCAAGCACTATTCTCATTCATATCTTTCGTCAATCACTAACAGGCGAAATTTCAGCGGACTGGAAAATCGGCAAAATCGGCAACTCCATAGCCTCCTTGCCAACACTGTGAGCTTCACTTGCTGCCGGTTTACTCGCCCAACGCGTGAGTGGTGACGCCGTGGGGATGTCGAGCCGACGACGCGGATGAATACATCGTGAGGGGTATTCGGTCGTCCTATTGGGTAAGGAGCCGTGTAGACCGCACAGTGCTGTCACAACCTTGTCAGACGGACTATCAAAGCATGTTGTGTCACATGACCGACTGCCCACGTGTAGCGTCAGACTATGACCACGAAAGCTAGCGGGTGACAACACTGGCGTCCTGGGGTACGGAATGTAATTGGAATGTAAATTGGAATGTAACGCGAAGAATGGAAACCAGCTCGAAATTTCCAGCGCGTCGCTCAAGCGCAAAGGACACACGAAAAGAACACACACAGGACGAGCGCGGACTATGATACGTAACAGCTCGACACTTGAAGCGCACTGCTCAAACATAAAGCAGGACGCACGAAACGAACGAACAGGTACACACAGGACGAGCGCGAACTAACTGTCACAGTTGTTACTTATTGCTGTTTGAACAGCGCGCTCCTTTCGCAAACGCGGCCGCTGCAGCGAGCGAAGTCACCTTCGTACGCTCTGTGACTTCAGCGCGGACATCGCGGGGAAAGCACGTGACAGACAACCCCCCGCTCCATGACCCCCTCCCCCCGCCCGCCCCCTTCTTTCCTCGGATAAGCGCACGAATGCGACCACGCCCTGCAGAGCGAAGAGAAACGGCGTTTGCAGGAGCGGGGCGAGCTGGCCGACGTCTTTAAGTGCGCCCGTTGCGCTCCTAGCGCCATCTCGCTGGTAATGAAGAAACGCTTATAAGCGCCTGCCGTCTCTGAGTACTGCGGTAAGGGTTGGGTATATAAGGCTCGCCGTTAGCCACCTGGACGACCTGCGCTATGTGGCATAGTGGGTAGAGCCACGCGCTGCGGATCGAGAAGTCGCTGGTTCGATTCCGCGCTTCGGAAGCTTTTTTCGGAATTATTTTTCTTTGGCACTTTTATATATATATACATACTTATACGCAGCATGACGGCGGCGACGGCAACGGCAAAAAGCAGCCGAGACTGTCCATATAAATTGCTATCGCAATAAAAGTGCTTAAGGCAAGAATGCTGAGTTCAGTCATTGAGATAGGGGAACGAGTCCCGCATTCCTAAGTGAACCTCTCAAGTTGTGCATTCAACGCGAGAACAAAAATCACGAGCAGGACTAGTACGGGCTCCTGATATAACACCGACTACTGTCTCTTCCGTCTAAACGAGAACTTTGGTGTTGTGTCATTCGGTATCTGCAACTAAGAGGCTATGGGAATGACTACTCGTCTAGCGCGATACCTGTGTTGACTGCGTATTCCGCAATATCACAGCTTTAGCGATTCCACGTATAGACGCCACGCTCTAGCGCGATACTTTGGTGTGTCCAGTGTTGACTCCGCTTTTATAGCAGTCTAATAAACATTACATTTGTATTCCTATGATTCAGCAAGCTATATTGAAGCATTGCTCGACCCCAGAGGAACACATTAAGGAAAGTTACGTATGATATTCACATGATGGCACCATAAAGTGTACTTAGTTTCGATAATACTGACGTATGTACGCTTACGTTAGGGCTGAAATTACATCGCACCATAAGTTACCCTTCAGACGCCAATGTTGCCGACGTGCCTGGTAAGCCCACAATGTGCACACAGCTACTACATTTACAAAAACACGTCGATCCAACACGTAAGGCTAGGCTCAAAGCCATAAAATACAGCATTGAAGTACTCGCTGACTGCTTCGCATGAAAGTGATTTCCACGACGCCTGTGATCTGCCAAATTTTTATTTTTTATTTGCATCTAATTAGAAGTTTCGTTCACAGCCAATGACACCGCCGCCGATGCCGCCGACCCCGACACAGGAATTACTGCGAAACGAGCTCTTTAACGCTACCGCGTTAATGTAGTTGGTTAATTCGTTTTTTTTTACGGCGCGAAAGCAGCTGAGGCTATGTCACGTCAGGCATAAGGTGATAGTTGAAGAACAGTGCAATGAAACGCGTTAAATATTAATTAAAAAGCCACTATCTTTTTAAAAAGTTCAGCACATAAGACAAGGGTACAAAAAGATAGTCTCCAAGAAGCAGAGTAGGTTGGATAAGCGTCTGTTTGTATAGGTGGCCGAAATATTTTCGTCTCTGCATAGCGTTATGGGGACGTGTGATCGGGATGTGCATAACTGTTAACGTTCATCGACACTTTTCACAGGTTGGTTGTTCGTCGTTTGTGAGTAAGAAGTTGTGTCAGGTGTGTGTGTGTGTGCTCAATTCGGAGTTGGCATAATATGACTTCAACAAACCGTTCTTGGCGACGACAAGTCTTCCATTCTTCAAGTACACATCACGCACGCCCATCTGACGAATGTACGGAACGCACGCGGAATGACGCAACCATGCCGGCTGCGCAAAAATAATAACCTTAATCTGACGAGTGCGGCCCTACGAAGGCATGCTAAGAAACGAAAATTCTTTTTGATGAAGGAGCAGTGATGGTTGGCTCACGCACTTCGAGCCTTGTCTTTCGATAACGTAAGCCTCAGTTATTTCGCGGGTTACTCTCTCCCTGTGACGAAATAGCACAGAGGTTTCTTTCCACATCGGACTGCAGCCACACTGACGGCTATGCAAGGCCAAATGGGTCGACGGCGCACCTTTCAACGAGCTGTGGTGCTCCCGCAGACGAATGTTGAGACAACGGCCAGTTTGGCCTACGTAAACGTGACCGCACGAGAAGGGGATCTCGTACACCACCCCTTTTACACATGACACGAACTGCATGCCATGTTTCATGGTGCACTCGCCTTTTGCATCCGCTTCCTTTCTCTCACGATGTGCAGCCTCGGGCAAATCCCCTTCAGCTTATTTTTGGCTGAGAAACACCACGTTGACATTAAAGCGCGCCGCCACTCTTTTGAAGCGGTGGGACACTCCGTGAATGTAGGGGACTACTGAAAATGGCCGGCTTTCTTCACTCCTTCCCGCCTGCGCTAGCAAACCACCTGCTCTTACGCTCTTTAGCATCCTTTCACCAGTAGCTGCTATAACCGCGTCAGGGTACCCTGCCTGTCGCAGTTTTCCTGCTTGTTCACTCACGCTTTTGCTCATCAGGTGCGGACAAGACTTCGAAATGGCAGACCGGATACATGAGCAGGCTATTCCGTTTTTAACAAGCCTAGAGTGACCTGACTGGTAGTCGAGCAAACCCTTTTGTGATCTTGGTTTATATTGCCAGCATATCTTCTCAGTGGAAAAGACCAAATGGAGGTCAAGATACTGTAAAGTATCATTCCGGGGTGCCACGCACGTGAAGGTCAAACCTTGCCCTTGCTCCTTGAAAACCTTCATTATGTCAACCATTTTTCTGCTGAAATCGGTCCTGTCGACAAAACCAAGTAGTCGTCAACATAACGCATGACTTTGACCGCCAGATCAAGAAGGTGACTTGGATAGCCCTGTCTATCTTTGCCAGAAATATGGTACTCAGACTGGGCGCTACACAAGACCCAATACATACGCCAGATCTCTGAGCGAAAACTTTTCCCTTCCACGTAACGAACGTCGCATCCAGGTAGCTTCTCAGCACCTCGAGGAAACCCTCAACCGACACGCCTGAACGAGTGCTGAACGCATGTTCATCCTCTTGATCGCTGATACACTCCTTTACACTCTGTAGTAGAGGGGCCTGCGGTAGGGAGTAGTAAAGATCCTCGATGTCGAGGCTGAATGCCCTTGAGCCTCCCGAGTAGTTTTGCCTAAGAAACTCCACGACCAAGTCGGAATTGGACACCAGAAAAGGATCGCCCACAACCAGCGATTCCAGGTTCCTCTGTAAATACCGGGACACCACCTGTAGCCATGTGTTCCTATCGGAAATGATGGCACGGAAAGGGATGTCGGGCTTGTGAGTCTTCGCGGTAAAGAAAATCTCTAAAGTTTGGCCCGCTTCTTTCTTTACCTTATCAACCAGTTTACCTAGATTTAGGCTCTTGAGCAGTTGCACTGCTTGCTTCTTTACTTTGGAAGGTTTATCTGACACCTCGCGGAAATTTTTCACAATAGCCTCGTTTCCTTTCTCGGAAACATTCCCCGAGACAGATCACGAAGAACCCCTCCTTGTCAGACACTACAGCGGTGAGGCCCGAAGAATGTAAGAAATTAACAATAGAAGACATGACATTTTCTTTCACTCGCCTTGGTCCATGCTTAAGCAGAACATCGGCGCAATCCGCCACACACATAGTCCTGCTGTCCTCGGGCACTCGTTGAGCCACCGATCTTGACATCGACACCAGCTCTGCCGGACACAGTGGTGGTTCCACACAGAACTTGGGACCTTTCTGCAACACCTTCAAGTATTTGAGAGGCACATCACCCCCGCTGAGGTTGAGCACCTTGGTCTCCGGTGTTGCCGGAGGTTTTCTTCTTGGAGGAAGCGTGGGTCTGACCTGGTTCCACAGCCACTCAGTGAGCTGGTTGCAAAGCTTCAGCCAATGTCCATAATTGTAGTACACTGGGGATGGGCTTGCCTCTCGTTGACACGTCACACGTAAGCAATCCTTGAGGAATCTAACCTGATGCCACCATTCCGAGCACAGCATACGGCACAGCCTTCTAGAGTTGTGGACGATCCTTTTCTGGTGTCCAATTCCGACTTGGTCGTGGAGTTTCTTAGGCAAAACTACTCGGGAGGCTCAAGGGCATTCAGCCTCGACATCGAGGATCTTTACTACTCCCTACCGCAGGCCCCTCTACTACAGAGTGTAAAGGAGTGTATCAGCGATCAAGAGGATGAACATGCGTTCAGCACTCGTTCAGGCGTGTCGGTTGAGGGTTTCCTCGAGGTGCTGAGAAGCTACCTGGATGCGACGTTCGTTACGTGGAAGGGAAAAGTTTTCGCTCAGAGATCTGGCGTATGTATTGGGTCTTGTGTAGCGCCCATTCTGAGTACCATATTTCTGGCAAAGATAGACAGGGCTATCCAAAGTCACCTTCTTGATCTGGCGGTCAAAGTCATGCGTTATGTTGACGACTACTTGGTTTTTGTCGACAGGACCGATTTCAGCAGAAAAATGGTTGACATAATGAAGGTTTTCAAGGAGCAAGGGCAAGGTTTGACCTTCACGTGCGTGGCACCCCGGAATGATACTTTACAGTATCTTGACCTCCATTTGGTCTTTTCCACTGAGAAGATATGCTGGCAATATAAACCAAGATCACAAAAGGGTTTGCTCGACTACCAGTCAGGTCACTCTAGGCTTGTTAAAAACGGAATAGCCTGCTCATGTATCCGGTCTGCCATTTCGAAGTCTTGTCCGCACCTGATGAGCAAAAGCGTGAGTGAACAAGCAGGAAACTGCGACAGGCAGGGTACCCTGACGCGGTTATAGCAGCTACTGGTGAAAGGATGCTAAAGAGCGTAAGAGCAGGTGGTTTGCTAGCGCAGGCGGGGAAGGAGTGAAGAAAGCCGGCCATTTTCAGTAGTCCCCTACATTCACGGAGTGTCCCACCGCTTCAAAAGAGTGGCGGCGCGCTTTAATGTCAACGTGGTGTTCTCAGCCAAAATAAGCTGAAGGGGATTTGCCCGAGGCTGCAACATCGTGAGAGAAAGGAAGCGGATGCAAAAGGCGAGTGCACCATGAAACATGGCATGCAGTTCGTGTCATGTGTAAAAGGGGTGGTGTACGAGATCCCCTTCTCGTGCGGTCACGTTTACGTAGGCCAAACTGGCCGTTGTCTCAACATTCGTCTGCGGGAGCACCACAGCTCGTTTGAAAGGTGCGCCGTCGACCCATTTGGCCTTGCATAGCCGTCAGTGTGGCTGCAGTCCGATGTGGAAAGAAACCTCTGTGCTATTTCGTCACAGGGAGAGAGTAACCCGCGAAATAACTGAGGCTTACGTTATCGAAGACAAGGCTCGAAGTGCGTGAGCCAACCATCACTGCTCCTTCATCAAAAAGATTTTCGTTTCTTAGCATGCCTTCGTAGGGCCGCACTCGTCAGATTAAGGTTATTATTTTTGCGCAGCCGGCATGGTTGCGTCATTCCGCGTGCGTTCCGTACATTCGTCAGATGGGCGTGCGTGATGTGTTGTAATTTCGAGTGTATATTTGATTTACTGGGTTTTCTGTATGATTTGGCATTGCTGGATGACACGTGCGAGATTCCCTGTTTAGTTGATGACTGTAGGCGTGTTCTTGATAAAACATGTTTCTTGTAGACCTATATTTGTAAGAGAGCGAGGCGTGAGCTTGCTGCGATTAGAGTTTTTATATATATGCATGTGCGTTCCCAAATAAACGTGGTTTGAAGTTAGCGCATGTGTTGTCTGCGTCTCTTTCTTGTGGCTCCGTTTTATTGCGCTGAACGTCCCTAGTTATGCAATCTGACAGTAATAAGTTTCCGCAATTAACCTCAACTTGTTTTCGTAGTGAAATGAGGCCCCAAAATTATTGCGAGGAAACGTGAAACCAAACAACATGGTGACTAAGCGAGTTCACAAGCAAAACAAACAACTGCGGCGTTCTTCTCAGGCGACCGCTTTCGAGATACTTTTCGGAACTCATTACTGCATGCGTTTCTCTGATCGTGCGCGGGGCTTGGCACACCGGCAAAAAACGCTGTCCGCAGATCGCGGATGCGTCCGATGAAAATAACACTTGTGGAGGCGAATTCATCACATTTTTTTTTGAAGAAATCTCCCGTGAACACCGCAACCTAACAACGTGAATAAGGTGTCTTGCGTGCCAAGACCACGAAATGATTGTGAGGCACGTTGCAGATTAATTTTGACCGCCCCGAATTCTTTAACGTGCTCCTGTATATAAGCAGAGAGATGTTTTTCACAACCACCGGAATGCGTCTCCTGTGGTCGGGAATCAGACCCAGCCCCGAGGTTAGCAGCGCGACACAACAAACCTGATCACCCCTTTCAAAGGGTGCACGACGGAGCGCGGGCACCGTTGGCAACTGTGAAGAAAAAATGTATAGTTATTTTTTTATCGTTTTACTAGGAACATTATCGATGCTGTTTTCGTCATTGATTTGAGGCTTGAGACAGGCACAAAGCAAGCGCGAACAGCGGAACAGCGTACGAAGCAAGCGCATGATATTCCGGCGCGTCACGGCAGGCGTCGAAGAGTCCGTGCTGTGACGTCATCCAAACTTCCCGCCAGGCGGCTCCACCCGAACTTCTCGGGGCTAATAGGCTTCCGAAGCAACCTCGAGCGGCGCCAGGGCTCTTATCGCAACTGGGAATATCTACGGCCACAACGCTGCCGCCCTTACTTCCGCGCACGCTCAGAGCTCTCAGATTGCACCTGTGGTGCGTCACAATAACTATTGCTGACTAGCAGTGCTCCGGGCCGAATGAGGAGCGCATGCGCGCACGTGTAAGGCTGTTTGCCGCCAAATCCGGCGACAAACAGCCTTCGCCGGCAGCGTCTATCCCCAGTAACGCATAGCTCCGCCGCGCGAGCGTCGCGCCCAAACTTGAGCTGGGTCCCCTATAAAGCCCAAAGCGATAACATCACCCCGCGCATGTTCTACCGGCGAGCAAAAAGCTCGCGATGGTGGTGTAAAACATTTATTATAAAAGAAAAAGAAAGAGAGTTTGGAGGCCAAAGCATGACCCCGGTACATGGTCGGCGTCCCTAGTCCGGGACACCGCATGACGAGGCCCCGTCTCGCGCCCGTCGCACCAGAGCCCGTTGCGACTCCAGTGAGGAGCAGTTGAGGAGGGCAGTCTCCCATGCCTCTCGTGAAGGGGTAGGGGAAGGGGGCAGGTCGGGATTTTTAGTACATGTCCACACCATGTGGAAGATATCACAGGTCTCCCCACAGTGTGGGCACCGCCCATCTGTGTTTGGATCGTAGTGCTTTAATATTGCAGGGCAGAGTAGAGTACCTGTCTGCAGGCGCCTTAGAGTTCGCTCATCCGCCTTACTCAGCCCCTTTGCAGGAGCCGGGAAAAGGCGGTGAGTGTCGCGATAATATGAGAGAATTTCTTTGAACCGCAGAAGCGGCGTATTCGCCTCCGAGTCATAAGAGCCAGGGTGAGGAGCCCGGTGGGTAAGCGCTCGGGCGGCCGCGTCAGCGGCCTATTACCTCGTAAGCCCTGATGGCCAGGAGCCCATATAATGCGTTTCGGGGTCGGATCAATGGCAGCCCGTTTTAGAATTTGGCTGGCTAAGGGGGATATCTCCCCTGCCAAGTAGTGAGCACATGCTTTACGGGAGGCCGTGATGATGACTTTCGAATTGGGATACGCGGCAGCAAGCGCTATCGCTACTTCCTCAGCTCGCTCTGAATTTTGTGCTCGGAAGGAGAGCCCATTGACGTGTTTTTCCTGGTGAATTACAGAGGCCGTGTAAAATCCCTTGGGCGAAGGCCCTGCTATGTCCACGTAAAATGCACCAGGTCGAGAGCCGTGTTGTCTTTCAAGCGTCCGAGCCCGCGCTTGTCGTCTGCTTTCGTGAAAAGCTCGCGAGCGCGGACTACGAACGCGGCTGAAGCAGAGATGAAACGAGCCGGCCATCTCCATCGCACGGAGGGCGCATACGATAACATCAACCAGCATGCGAAGACTGCCGTCGGTTGATCCTCAAGCAGAGAGGAAACGCCCCTTCGTCGGGGGACGAATCATGAAGGGACGCCGGCGGAGGGGAGTGGCTACGGCGCTCGAACAGCAATTGCGAACTTTCATCATAAGGGTGCGGTCCCGAGCCCTGGCTGGCGCGCTATCCCGGCAGACATCAGCAAACGGCTCGTATATCATTCTACGTGCCACGCTCACCGCTTCGTGTTCAAACAACAGACTGTATGAAAACGGCCTCACTCCCTCGAGTAGCCGTATTTCCTTACACTACCGTTTCGTAGAGTTACGCGAGATCGGATCTAAAGGAGTTAGGTGCTAGCCTTACTTCGTGCAACAAAATTTGTTGCTATCAGATTCATTGCTTCGCACTTGCGGTGCATTGCACAGAGGGCAGGAAGGTGGGCAGGAAGGTGGACTGGGAGACCTCGCTACGCTCCACGGACCCGGCAAGGCAGAAGATCGCCACCCGCCGGGCTGCCAGCGTCATGGACTTATTAGACATGAACGTTTGAGTGTGGTGGGGTCGCGCGGGGACCCAGGGGGCCTGGGAGGTCTTGAATTCCCTTGCAATAAAGTTTTTTCGACTCGACTCGCACTTTCGGCGAAAGTGTTTTCTTTTTTCATCCGCTGGAACAAGTATCACATTGCGATGCGACACAAGCTAGCGCAAGTATCCACGCTAAGAGTACTGGCATGGCGCTATGTATTCCCGTACATACCGCAGACGACAAGCTTGTGGCCACCTTTGTCACACAGCATGTTCCATCGCTCGTACGAGAAGGTATCAGGGAACCTACAAACACAAAATCCATTGATCTCATTTGTTGTACGACAAGCCACAAAGCAAGTTTTTTGAAGTATCTCATTACCGACAGACAAGTCGTTACACTGAAAGGAAGGCAGTACAGTAATGAAGTAGCGGAAATTATAGTATGGAACGCGCATATTGGATAAACATTCGCTTATACAGGGTGCCTCAGCTTACCTTAGCCAGAGTTTAAAATATGCCGATGCACAATGACGACGCGACCAAATTCATGTTGCTGACCGTTGCATGTAGTAATTAAGTCACACTATTTTTGTGTTCTGCTTAATTTTTCAACTTTATTTAATCGGCTTCTGAATCAACAAAGATAGGCAAGAATTTACAATGAAAAAGTTGTAGATCGCTTCGCAAAACGTCCGTTTAGACAGTTTCTGTCTATTAGGTATTAGTGTTTTTGTGCTTACAACAGACGCCCGTGAAGTACAAAACAATACACAGTTTTCATTGAGGTCGCCGTGGTCGCCATCTTGGAGTACTAGCTGGTTGAGATGCTGCGTGAACACTTACTCGAACGCGCAGAGAAAAAAAAAAGCGTGAGATCAGATTAGTGCCGGTGCCCCCTCGCCTTCCTTTATGTTCCCCCTTGGCGTGGCTGGCGAACAGAAGAAAGCGGGGAGCGCACAAAAAAACGCGGGGACCGAACGACTGTGTGTCCTCTCCCGCGGTGATACTCTAATGAGATAAGGAAAGAAGGTGACTTTTAAGTGCTCGTTTTTCTTTGTGAGACGCAATATTAATAAGAACAGACAATAACGCCAAGGAAACCGTGACTTAATTTTTATCTCTAATGAAAAAAAAGTCACGGTGGCCGCCATGTTGAGGTACCCAGCGCAGATAATCTGTGACGTCACATGAAAACTATAATATTCGCAGCTTCAACTTTCTTAACCTCGCGAAGGCTAATTAAATAGTGCTGGTGCATCAGTTTTAGCTTGACCATTTCCGAACATTCCAGAATTAATACGAGATCCTCAGCTTTTCCCGGATAGTTATCAGCCGATCCTCCTCACCGCACCTGTTCCGCTCCGGCCATAGCTTCGCCTTTGTTTTTCTCCTCTCTACCCAGCTTCACTTCCTCTACCAGGATCAAATCGCTTCACTAGGCTTCCCTCTCACCCACTTAGCCCCACCCATACTCTCCCTCTCGTCAGGCTTCGCTCTCGAAGCTGGTATTACCCAGGTAGGGTGGGTAGAAGGGGAGGTGTGATGACCGGGCGGCAAAAGTTGGCCGCCATTCGCGTGAATGCCGTGGGGCGGCGCTGTCGTCAGGGGCGCCGTCAGCGAACGTGGCCGTTATCCGTTCTCGGCAGGGAGAATGCTTCAGTGGAAATGCGTTACCAAATTATATGAAACTTTAGCTGATAGTGCAATTCCTTGGTCAGCGCACAGCTTGTATTGCGCTACTGTTATCATGCGGTTTTGAAATACGGGGTGCAGAGCCGAGTTATGTTCCGACGGAAAGCAAGCAACTACTACTGGGAGAGCTGCGCTCTGATCATTTTATTCGTGCGCCTCGATCATTACGTGCGTAAGCAGATAACTTGATTTACGCCAACAGAATCAAGATTAGTCCATGGCATGCATGGTAACACAACGTTCGGTAGTCTTTTCAGGCTCAGTTCAGAAACCAAATAAGTAAATGCAACTGTTACTAGGTAAAGAACTTTATGGTAGAACAGAATGCACTTGATCGTTTTCGTGGTGTCTCGCATCACGCAAGGCTTTATAAATGCGAAGCATTTTTACCGAACCTTTGGCACTTTGCGCGTTTCTATCTACGTATCTATATAATCTAGCCGCCTACGTCCGGGTGCTCTCATGATCGCCTCATTAACTTGGTGTAGACCAAAATTGGCATGGGAGGGTAAGAGAATTGGA
>NC_051176.1:89493361-89540492 GCF_013339695.2 Rhipicephalus sanguineus | reverse complement strand
AAAAAAGCCTCGGTATTTGTGCCTCTATGCGAATGAGATGGTCGGCGGTAGACCGACCCTCTCGGAATCCGCACTGGTATGGGTCGAGGAGTTTGTTTGATTCAAGGAAATGTAGTAGTCGGCAGTTTATCATCTTTTCAAATAGTTTGCAGAGGCAGCTAGTCAGGGCTATAGGCTTGTAACTTGAAACACAGGATGGATCCTTGCCCTGTTTCAGGATAGGTATTACTATGGCCTCTTTCCTCGCAGAGGGAATCTCGCCGGAAGACCATACAGTGTCGTACAGGCACAGGAGAGTTTTTTGTGTTTCATGGGGTAAGTGTTTCAGCATTTGGTATATAACACGGTCAGAGCCTGGCGCAGATTTGCTGCAGCAGTTTAGCGCTGCCTGCAGCTCACCTAAGTGGAATGGTTCGTTGTATGGCTCTTGTTTTGCACATTTCCTTTCTAGTTTTTGTCTTTCTATTCTCTCTTTATACCGTTTGAATGTATCTGAATAGTGCGATGAGCTGGATACGTGCTCAAAGTGAGCGCCCAGGATGTTTGCTTGGTTTTCAAGGTTGTTGCCCTCTGTGTCTACTAAAGGGAGTGAGTGTGTCTGTCGGCCTCTTATTCTATTTACCCTGTTCCAGACCTTTGCTTCATCTGTGTAGGAATTGATTCCTAATAAAAACTTCACCCAACTGCATCTTCTTGCCTGTCGGCGCGTTCTTCTTCCTTGGGATTTTACTTGTTTGAAATTGATCAGATTCTCTGCAGTGGGGGAATCGCGTAGTAAACCCCACGCTTTGTTCTGCTTTTTGCGAGCGTTCCTGCAGTCGTCGTTCCACCACGGGACACGACGTCTGCAGGCACCACAACTTGTTTGGGGAATACATTTTGAAGCTGCGTCCAATAATAAAAGCGGTAAAAAAATGGCCGCGTATCTGCGTGCTTCGCTGCAAATGTCGTGTAAAGACGATAGAAGAGGCGCTGTGTGAGATATGGACGCCATCTGGCAATACGTCGGGAAACATGAGTGCTGTGTTGCGTGCTGGTAGTCCCGGCGCAGCAGCAGGCGAACACCGGCGGTTGACCAAACGCTACCGGCGGGGACGCCAGCCAGCCCGAAAACGCGGTTTGGCGCGAAGGCGCGAAGCAGAGAAAACGTCCGCACTCAACGAGTACTCTTTACACACTCTTATTTACACGTCGCCTGGGTAAAACAGGAACGCCAGAGCGGCGCCCACAACCGGCAGCCTGAAGGCCTCCCACAACGCTGCTTTTTCATTTTTTAAATATTTTTTTTTCACCTTCTTGGCCTTCTCAAAACTAAAGTTTTTCAACACCAACCCATGGCATTCGTACAGTGCAATACAGAACCGAAACCGAAACAGAACAATGAGCTCGTGCGAAGGGCACGGAGGAAGGCAAATTTCAGCGCAGTCGCATTTTCAGCTTTGTTGAAACAGCGCTCACTAGACAACGACGAAGTAAAAGAAGGCACAGGACAGGCAGCGCCTGTCCTGTGCCTTCTTTTACTTCGTCGTCGTCTAGTGAGCGCTGTTTCAACAAAGATGAACGCATACCAACTCGCTCAAGCTTCCATTCTTATGCATTTTCAGCGCAGATTAAGAAACTAGGGTCCTTAAAATTACGTATGTATGCATTTTCTATTAAAGGAACACGCCACCTAATACTTACCTAGTGCTGTCGCACCTCGGATATGCATGATATTTACTTTTTGATCGACAACGTTCACAAGTATGAACAGCCGTACCAGTTCAAGACGGCTGGCCCTTGGGCAAGTGGTTCAACTTGGCCGAGTGGCTGAATCGAGGGACGTGCCGACCAAACAGAAAGACAGACAGACAGAAAGACAGACCAAAATTTCTGCGCTTAAGTTCCCCAAGAGAGACTATCGTCTTTAATAACTAGCAGCAGAATCAATTCCTAAGGGGGAGATCTCGGCCCACGAGATACTACTAAGACTCTGGTACTTCTCCCAATCTGCTCAGTCTACCTTCCAAGTTGGAGCCTGGGGTGGAGTGGCGATCTTTTGGCGTTCTTAGCAGTATGGGAAAGTGATCGCTCCCATAAGGGTTTTTAATAACATCCCATTCAAGATCGGATAAAAGGGTGGGCGAAATGATGCTAAGATCAATGCACGAGTATGTTTTGTTCGCCAGGCTAAAAAACGTGGGTTCTTTCTTATTTAATAGGCATGTGTCAGTGGAAAAGATAAAATTTTCAATCAAACGGCCCCGCGCATCGCTACGAGAGTCGCCCCACAAAGGGCTGTGGGCATTAAAATCTCCAAGGACGATATAGGGTTCAGGTAATTGATCGATTAAGGACTGGAATTCATGTTTGTGCAGTGAGCAAATGGTAACAATTTTGTTTAAAATAACAGCACGAACGGCCACTGCTTCGAGCGGCGTTTGTATCTGCAGACCTTGACATGCTACGCCTTTATCTATTATGATGGCGACGCCACCAGATGATGCGGTAGCTTCATCTCGGTCTTTACGGAAGATGACGTGGTGTCTAAGGAAGTTCGTGTGTTTAGTTTTCAGGTGTGTTTCCTGTACACACAGTACTTTTGGCGAGTGTTCGTGTATGAGTTCTTGGATATCATCAAGGTTTCTGAGAAGACCTGTCACATTCCATTGTAAGATTTGTGTATCCATTTTGAGTTTAAATTAGTGCTGTGTGTATGGAGAGAACTGTAAGCTTAAGTCACAGAGCCCATTCCAGGCCCCGTGATGCGGGCTTTTTCTTTTCTGGCGCACTCCAAAGAGCTGCGCCGTTCCTGCGGCGCCTGTGACGCCGTTAGACTTGCCGTTGTGTCCATCGCCTCGGCAGAGACGCTGGATGCCCGCTCGCGGGTTACGCGCACGGGTGTCAGTTTTGGGGCCCTCTGACGGCACAGAAGGCCCTGCGCCTGCAGATCCGGAGGCCTGCATGCCGTTTGGTTGCGGAGCAGTACGGGCTGCTTCCGCTGGGGGGGGGGGGGGGCGGGGCGGATGGCGCTGCCGCCCGTCCACTGTGTGTGGTACGTGCGGCCACCGCGAACTTTTGTGGCACTGCCCCCTGACGTGCCACGTCCGCGAAAGTAGGACCCTGTGGAAAGGAAAGGCGTCTGCGCGCCTCCTTAAATGAGATATTTTCAGTTGCCTTGAGTGTTATGATTTCTTTTTCTTTTTTCCACGAGGGACAACTGCGAGAGTAGGCTGGGTGCCCACCCTCGCAGTTCGCACAATGGTGAGCAACACAGTTGTCTGCAGGGTGTTCATGTGAACTACACTTTGCACACGTTTGGCGGCCACGGCAGCTCTGAGAGCCGTGACCGAAACGCTGGCACTTGAAGCAACGGCGTGGGTTAGGGATGTATGGTCTAACCTTCAATTTCAAATAGCCTGTTTGGATATGTTCTGGCAGTGTGCTTGTACCAAATGTGACGATTAGGTGTTTAGTCAGGATTTCCTTATCTTCTCGCCTAATTTTGATTCTCTGTACATTTGTCACATGCTGTTCACTCCAGCCCTCGAGGAGCTCACTTTCTATCAATTCAAGCAGGTCTTGGTCTGAGACTACACCTCGCGAGCTGTTCAGGGAACGATGTGGTGTGACAGAGACAGGTGTGTTTCCGAACGAAACAAGTTTGGACAGTTTTTCATATTGTGCTTTGTTTTGAACTTCCAGGAGAAGATCTCCGCTAGCCATTCTCGATGCCTGATATCCACTGCCAAGTGTTTCAGTGAGGCATTTTGACACAACAAAAGGGGATATTGTTCGGGCGTTCTTGTCAGCTGTTTCGCAGTGGATCACATGGAATCGTGTAAACATTTCTTGTGGTTTCATGAAAATGTTTATAGTGTCTTCGGTGCGTCCCCTCTTTGTGAGAGGACGATTGTTAAGTTTGGGAAAGGAGGTTGAGGCCATAGATAATGGATGAATTCGGCAGCCATGCCAGCCGCCCACCATGGAGCCCTACATGGGGACGCGACCGCACTTATATTGTTATAAGGCGAGCCAACGCCAGCTGTACAGAGCTACTATAACCAAATATAATGTGCCCAAGAGAGGGCACATACACAAGGTTAACCCTCGCCGCCAAGAAAAACGGCAGTAAATAGAAGACATGAGAGGACAGGAAAGGCTAAAAAGTGGGAGAGAAAGACGAAGGCGTGGGAGAGAGAGAGACAGGAAAAGGCGACTGCCGATTTCCCCTGGGTGGGTCAGCTCAGGGGTGCCGTCTACGTGAAGCCGGGGACAAAGGGGTGTGTTGCGTCTGCCAGGGGGCCTTAAAGGTCCAATCACCCGGCGTCGGCTCAACCCCCAGGATCCCCTTTTCCCCGGACACGGCAAAGCCACGCACGGCTAGGCGTGGGAGGGGGTCGAACCCCCCCCCCCCGTTAGCTCGGGTCCGTGGTGTCGCTACACACCAAACGCCTGCTTCCACAGACGCCCCTGCGGGGAGGTATTCTACCACAGATCCACGGCAGGTCTATAAACTGGTTTGGAAAAACAGCCTATGCTGGCGTAATGTCGGTGCAACGTCGATTGTGGTTATGGTGCGGGCTATCTAATTTTACAAGAAAGCAATAAACACTACATATGTACTCCTACGATACATGCGTCATATCAGATTAATGCCGGTGGTTCGAGTGTCGGCTCCGCTTTTATAGCAGTCCAATGAACATTACATTTGTATTCATATGATTCAACAAGCTGTATTGAAACATTGTTCGACCCCGGATGAATACATTAACAAAAGTTACGTGTGATATTCACATGACTGCACCATAAAGTGCACTTTATTAGTTTCGATAATGTTGACGTATATGGTCTAACGTGAGGGCTGACGTTACGTCGTACCATAAGTTACCCTTTAAATGCCGATGTTGTGGACGTGCCTGGTAAGCCCACGATGTGCACACCGCTACTACACTCACGAGAACACGTCGATCCATTTCGTAACGCTTGGCTTAAAGCACATAAAATACAGCATAGAAGTATTCGCTGATTGCTTCGCATGAAACCGAATACCACAACGCGTGGGATCTGTCGAAATGTTTTCTTTTGACTTTTTTGTCATTCATTTCTTTTATTTTTGTCATTCATTCCACTGTTTGCCAAATGCTTTGCGCAAACAGCGGAATTCTCTTGAAGCGGTTTGTCAGCCCTCGGAATGGTGCGTGCCCACTTCAAGAGCAGTTCTTGGCAAGTCGGTGCATGGAAAAGGGACACTGTTTCCGAACAAGATTTGTAGCCGGAATCATACCCTGGCACGAAGCACCAACGCTGAGTTTTTTTTGTTTAAGGTAGACGGCATGTTTGCTAGCACACAGCACTCATGAATCAACAGCATACGCCAACAGTTCGCAGCAAACTACACAACTACAAACCGCAGGCCAGGCGTTGACAGCCGGATTAGCCTCTCTCCGCGGAAACGCTGACGGCGCCCCAGACGGTAGCGCTATGATGTGCCCTAGCGGCGATCACGCGAAAGAGGACCACCCTCTCTTATGGCTGGCCGCCGCGCTCAGCACACCACCCCTTCGAGCCACCCTAACCCAGGTATTCAACACGGCCTTATACAACTCCGCTGCTTGTAGTGCTCTGCTCCATTACGTTCCGCCTGGAAATGACCACAGCATTTGGCCGGGTGGCTGGCTCGAAAAAGGCGACAGAGTTTCGACGGTAATGGTGGCTGTGTGATAACGGACCTGTTGCTTGCGGCCGCTCAGGCGATAACCGCTTCGTCTGGTTATCGCTGTCGTGAACCGCAGCGAGGTATATCGTTTGTACAGGTGCCCACAAAATAATTCGGAGCGTCGGACCGGTAGCCGCTCGTCGGCGGAGCACGCCCGCGGAAAATTACAGCTATGATCTGCGGGTGCGCGGCATCCCTAGGAAGCAAGCCTCTGTCCCTAGTGTATCTAAATAGGCGTTGCCATGCGTTAAAAACCTCGCTGTTTGTCCCTCTTAGCGCTGCAGCAACACACCAGGAAAAGGGGGGGGGGGAATCGGGCATGTAGGCCACAGCGCGTTCGCGCTCTATGCAGCGTAATATCTAAACACACGAGTAATCCTAGTAGTAGCAGTAATCCTAGTAGTAATCCTATTGTATCAGAGCACTACAAACAGCGCAGCTGTTTGTAGTTCTCTGCTCTATAACGTTCCGCCTGTAAAGCGGTATTCACACGGGGGACAAATCCTCGGATTATAAAGGCGAGCCTAGTGGCGTTAGCTCGCGAGGAGAATTCCCTACAAATGTCCCCCACTCGCACGGACGAGGCGAACGGAGGGGGAGACCAGTGTTCAGTAGCACTGATAGTTGGGCAAGTTGGTATGGGTTCCTGATTAAACTCGGCGCAACGGACCCGAGATACAGACGAAGAACACGAGGACAGGCGCCGGACTCTTAACTGATCTTTATTCATGTCGACACACACTTATATACATGCACGTGGTCACACAAAAAGGTAAAAAAATACAGCGTCTTATCGCGCTTGCCTGCTGAAATACGAGATTTCTTTTTGCTGCCGGGCGATGGACGGCACGATGATACATGAGTTGCTGTTATGAATGTGCAAGGCCTCTATTATCTCGCGAGTTGTCTGTTATTCCTGGCGATGATGTTGGTTTTTTCCATTTAAGGGGCGCACCCGGACTCTTTGCAGTGCGCACCTATATGTGAAAGGCCATCGGTGCTGCAATTGGCCTCGTGTTCCCTTAGTCTAACATTGACGCACCTTCCGGTTTGTCCTATGTATACAGCCTTACACGACATGGGAAGCTTGTACACAACCCCCGTGGCGCAGTCAGTGGCTGGGGATTGGTGTTTGGCACCGCATCCTGCCGTCTTCTCATTTCTTTCTCTTGCCTTTTTGCTGACGCGTGCGCATATGCGTTCCGTCTGATTAGGCACTGAAAAAAACTACTTTAACACCGATTCGGCCTGCCACGTTCTTCAACCCGTGCGACTGTTTATGCACATACGGTACTACAGCTATTTTCTTGTTGCTTTCCTGGTTTGTTTTGCTTGTTTCTGTTTTCCTCAGCCTTTATTGATATGATTAACTTTTCACATGTTCTAGTTACATGTCCCGGGAAACTGGTGCACTCCAACCCCCCTACTTGTCTAGACACGCTTTCCTTAATTCTATGACGGCATGTCTTCTGCACAGCCGACCTCAAGCATGAAGTGGCGATGCCGTCCTTCACTAATTTGGAGTGGGCTGATAATTTAGAAGGCCTTTTTTTGGAGCGTGGCCAAAATTCCCAACATAGATGACCAGGCGTCGCGAAAATCGCCAAATCAAGAAATCTTAATTTCTGCTGCTCCGGAACCTCGTGCCTGAACTTTAGGCCGATGCCTTCCTGCTTGAACACCTCTAAAATTTCATTCATTGTTATTGAACAACGACCCTCATCTATGAGCACTAAATAATCGTCTACGTAACGGAAGATCCTAATATTCTGACGTTCTATACTCTGCTCAATACTTTCATCTACACATCCTAGAAACACATTGCTAAGGATAGGAGCGATCCTAGACCCTATGCAGATACCTTCTTTTTGTGTATGCCGCTTGTCTTCGGAACGAATGACGGTAGAATTTAAAAAGCACGTTAAAATTTCCAAGAAGGCTGCCACAGAAACGCCACACTTGGTAACAAAATTGAACTCATCGGTATACAAATCAATGCATCTTTTAACACATGACAACAATTGCTCCTGTGGTATCGAATAATACAACGATTGCACGTCCACATTAAACGCGGTGTATAGGCCCAGTTCACATTTCCTTAAGTGATTTATTACGCCTTCCGAATTTGATATCAAGAAAAGATCTGGGCCTCTCATGTTGTCTAGGCACTTCTGCGAAGTAAACCACCAGTTGCCATGGGCCCCTCTCAGAAGCAATGGTTCGGAACGGCATCCCTTCCTTGTGGGTCTTCACTGTAAAAAATACTTCCAGCAGCAACCCTTTGTCTCTCTTCACACTAGATGCTAATTTTTCTAGACCCATTTTCTTCAAAACTTCTGCAGCTTCTTTTTTAACCTTCTCTAACTTGACACTTAGTTCTTGTTGACTGCAGCAAGCGCTTTTTCCGAAAACATCTGTTCAGGAAGGATTACGAAGGAACCCTGCCTGTCGGCAACTAAGGCCGTAGTCTACTAGAAAATCAACCACATGTTTCGTGTTAACTCGTTTCTTATGAACCTTATCCGAGTTACACAGTACTTCCACACATTCATCAATGAAACTTATTAACTTCATCAGGTACAACTCTGGCAACTGACCTTACAAGAGATACTTTTTCCGCAGCTGACAATGAAGGCTCCGTGGCGAACTTGGGACCCTTATAGAGCACGTTTCTGATCGATGCCGGTAATTCCTCGTCGCCGAGCACCACCACTTTTTCCTCTTGAACTGGCTGTCTTTTTCTGGACGGTAGGCATGGGCGTACAGCATTCCACAGCTGATCTTCGGTTCTCTCAGCGCTGAAGCACCACTCCTGGAACCGACGGCGCCCCAGCCGGGTCCTCGTCTCGCCGCAGGCCACATGCAGGGAGTCCTTGAACATGCGACTTTCACGCACAAGGTTCCGGAGCAGCAGAAATTAAGATTTCTTGATTTGGCGATTTTCGTGGCGCCTGGTCATCTATGTTGGGAATTTTGACCACGCTCCGAAAAAGGCCTAAATTACTCATCAGCCCACCCAAAAGTAGTGAAGGACGGCATCGCCACTTCATGCTTGAGGTCGGCTGTCCAGAAGACATGCCGTCATAGAATTAAGGAAAGCGTGTCTAGACAAGTAGGCCGGTGGGAGTGCGCCGGTTTCCCGGAACATGTAGTAAACAGAACATATGAAAAGTTAATCATATCAATAAAGGCTGAGGCGAACGGAAAGAAGAAAAACAAACCAGGAAAGCAACAAGAAAATAGCTGTAGTACCGTATGTGCATAAATAGTCGCACGGGTTGATGAACGTGGCAGGCCGATTCAGTGTTAAAGTAGTTTTTCTAGTGCCTAATCAGATGGAACGAATATGCGCACGCGTCAGCAAAAAGGCAAGAGAAAGAAGTGAGAACACGACAGGATGCGGTGTCAACCACCGATCCCCAGCAACTGACTGCGCCACGGCGGTTGTGTACAAGCTTCCCATGTCTTGTAAGGCCGTATACCTAGGACAATCCGGAAGGTGCGTCAATGTTAGATTAAGGGAACACGAGGCCAACTGCCGCACCGATGGCCTTTCACATATAGGTGCGCACTGCAAAGAGTGCGGGTGCGACCCTCAAATGGAAAAAACCAACGTCATCGCCAGGAATAACACATACAACTCGCGAGATAACAGACGCACTGCACATTCATAACAGCAACTCATGTATAAGCGGGCCGTCCATCGCCCTGCAGCAAAAAGAAATCTCGTATTTGAGCAGGCAAGCATGATAAAACACTTTTTTACCGTTTTGTGTGACCACGTGCATGTATACAAGTGTGTGCTGACGTGAATAAAGATCAGTTGAGAGTCCGGCGCCTGTCCTCGTGTATTCCTCGTGTGTATCACGTGTCCGTTGCGCCGAGTTTAATCATGAGACCAGTGTTACCAGACTACTCTGGTGGCTTGTGCCGCCTGTTTCAGCAGCTGCAGACTGGACGCCCACTGCCGCTCTCTGCAGGAGCAAGCGGGAGCAATTGCAATAATGTGGCCAAACAAGAGCCCGAAATTCCGCTATATCCCCTACCGTCGAGGGATCATTTGTCCTGTCGAGGAAAATGTCCCCGTGTCCTCCGAGAAGAAGCGGGGGAGGGGAGCAAGCTCGTAACGCTTTGAGCCAAGCTCGCAACGCTTGGCTCAAAGGCGTAAAATGCAGCGTAGAGGTACTCGCTCATTGCTTCGCATGAAACAGATTGCCACAACGCGTGGCATCTGCCGAATTTCTTTAACACGTGGTGCTTCTTAGCTGAAACACCCTGCCAATTCGCGCCATCTTCCTTGTTTTAGCGACGATTTCTTCCTGTCTTTTTAAACTCAAAGTCCTCACGTCTCTTTTTTGAAAGTAACTTCCCTTCGAATAATTTTTGCATTATTTTCATGCGAGAAGATATGCTTACATATCCATGAAATCAATACAGATTGTCCGGAAATTTTTAAAAGATGGATATTTCAGCAGTTGCATGTAGCCTTGTGGGACAGACAAGCCATCATTTCACGAGACAGCTGCTGCTGGCGCCAAGTCATGACATTCCAATTAAATGGACACCCGTAGCGGTAATTTCCTTTTCCGAGTTGACAAAGGCGTTTATAGACATATGAAATTGATCGATATTTCACATATTATAATTTCTCATTGCAATAGTGCGGACTGAGAAGCTTGCTGTGAATTTTTCGAGATTTCCATTCAAAGTGCCTGCTTTACAATGCCAGCAAAGCTACATCTGCCACAGTTAGCATTCCATGGCATAAAAATAGGAAGCATAACTGAATGAAGATTTCGAAAAGTAGAAAGGCTCACCAAGTGTAATCGGTTGCACTGTACGAAGCATCCTCGGAGACTGCACGGCTTGTACTCGAGGCAGTGCCACTGTTAAAATTGGGAGGCGGGTATTCATAGTTTCTTTCGTCGGCCATGTCTCATGCGGTGTCTGAAGTGTTTTGACGCCCATTCACAGTGGTGCGACTTGGATTGACGGCGCATGGCGCATGCGCATTCGGTGTTAAGGATAACAGTAATCGCAACGTATCAAACAGTTGAGGCTCTCGAAACTATGGTTTATCGTTAAGCGATTACACAGGGCGCGCCACTAGTGAGGCGTTTGATACGGGCTGATATATTTTTTCTTAAGTCTTGCAGTCGCGTCAATGGGAAACGACCACCAGTTCCCTGTAGTAGAGTGTACTAGAACAGGAGAGTGCCCGGAACGAGCTTCGAAAAGTGAAGCCCAAACAGGGTCAATCCGCTTGCAGCGCTGCGATCGGTAGTCTGCAATGTGTCGTCGTTTAAGCAATGCGCGCGGCTCCGCCAAAATTGTGCAGGGGTAGAATGCCCGCTTCCCACTCAAAAGGCCCGGGTTCGAATCCCAGCTGCAAATGGTGGGTTTTTATTCTTAGTGTCACCTTTTGTAGCTGTATTGGTTTTCCTTTGTTTCTTAAAACTAGCTAAAGTTGCTACGTGTTGGTTCAAAGAGTAACGCAATATGTGAAGTAAAATAGAAGAAATTTGAGAGCGAGCGCAGGTGTTTGCAGCGCCACCACCCGGGATTCAACAAAAATGTAAAGTATGGCCTGCGAGATTTTCGCGAAGACGAGACTCGAAAGAAGATTTCACATTTTGTGTTACTTTTTATACCAATACGTAGCAACAGAAGGTAGTTTTAAGAAGGAAAGTAAAAAACCAACGCAGCTATAAAAGGTGACACTAAGAATAAAAACCGACCATCTACAGCTGCGACTCGAACCCGGGCCTTTTGAGTGGGAAGCGGGCATTCTACCCCTGCACCACTTTGCCGGAGCCGCGCGCAACTCTTAAACGACGACACATTGTAGACTACCGATCGCAGCGTTGCAGGTGGATTGTGACCCTCTTTGGGCTTCACTTTCTGTACATTGGTGCTGCGGCCGTTCCGAGCACTCCCCTTTTCTAGTACACTCTACCGGTAGTGCCACAGATTCGCATTCGAAATGCCTGCTTTACACTACTACCGAAGCTAAATCTGCCACAGTCTGCATTCCGTGTCATAAAAAAGGGGTAGCATAACTGAATGAAATTTTCATCGTTGTTTTGTGTCGTCTTGCTCCGTTAAACACAGTGCAGTCAACAGAGTTGAAAAGTTGTTGACAGTTCGTATTTCCTTCCCCAAGGCATCAATAAGCGTCAGCAAAACTTGTGGTTCTTTAGTCAGCCCACATAATACTAAGACCACCCACTACCACACTTCGCAATGCCTTACTGAGAATACGAAGTCTTGCAGAGATTAGTTTGCGAATTTTCCGTCACTAATAAGAAAACGGTCTATTTATACCTGGATAGAAGAGTGGTCGGTGTAAGCTTTAGAGCTGATGGTCGCGCATAGAATTTCACTCGGTGCACGCTTGTTCCTGAATGTCAACGCTATGTTGAGCAACCCTTTCGTCCAGAATTCCATGCAGAAACGTTGCCGCATGCTGGCATTGCAACGAAATCTTCGAATACCATAACATTCGTGCGACAGCTTGCAAGAGAGTGCAAGTGGCGGAAAAATAATCGTTTAATATTTATCCTCTCTTTGACAGTAAAAAATTCTGTGGCGATTGGTGTAGTTCTAAATCCTGCGCTAAATGCAGCTTCACTACTGTGAAACCTGCAGTGCGTAGCATGGGCGCCCTGCGATTCCTGTTCGTAGATTTCCCGCTGCTCCGTTTACGAAACCTTCGATGACGTCAATGTTTGAGGCAAGCATGTAGGGTTTTCCCGGCAGGAGTAGAATCTTGTTAGTGAGTTTCGTAAACTCGGTGTGCGACATGCGCACTACTTTTTTCTGCGGTTTATGAACTCCTTCTTGTTACTGCGCTTAAGATACGTGTCGTCTGCAGCGAGTTCCGTCAGGTTTTTCAGATGTAGCGATGAAGGCAGTGGAGAAGCGCCGGTGGGAGGAGCAATCACGCGCTTTGCCGGATGCTTGCGAAAAGTTTTACCGATTTTAAATTAATAATTGTGATTATTGCTTGGTTATTTCTGTTAGCTGTATTATTTTAGACCTTGTTCACGTATCTTATTCCGGTTTTCAGCATTGTTAGCCTTGCTTTAGGCCTGTATTCACCACTTCATTTTGAGCGTGATCACGCCAAATGAAATCTGCGTAGGGGGGGTGTTACTTTGTATAGCTCCCGTAGGATGTCTTAATTCATGACGCCAGAGCCGGCAGTGCCAAACGCCCCTTCATTGAAGGCCCTTGCAGATGGGCGTATTTATTCATGGTGGCGCACACGGTGTGCGTCGTCATGGCAACAGGTATAGAAGGCATGCGCACCGGCTTTTTTTTTTTTTTTGCTAGTCGCGCCTTGTTTAATGCGTCTTGTGCGAGGGCACGACAGCGCGCACTGGGATTGTTTGTGCACGGCACGTCTGTGCACCGTTCGTTGGTTTTACATGCGAAGCACTTCTTCCCGGACCTCAGGCACTCTGGCCAGTCGATCTATCTATCTATCTATCTATCTATCTATCTATCTATCTATCTATCTATCTATCTATCTATCTATCTATCTATCTATCTATCTATCTATCTATCTATCTATCTATCTATCTATCTATCTATCTATCTATCTATCTATCTGTCTGTCTGTCTGTCTGTCTGTCTGTCTGTCTGTCTGTCTGTCTGTCTGTCTGTCTGTCTGTCTGTCTGTCTGTCTGTCTGTCTGTCTGTCTGTCTGTCTAGCCGCCTACGTCTGGGCGCTTTTCTGGCTGCCTCCGTAACTTGTAGTACACCAAAATTGGCATAGCAGGGCTCAGCGTATGACGAACACGATCACGATTCACTGATCATGATGTGAATAACGCAAAATGTCTGTCACGTACGTCATGAAACCCTTTCCCTCTGCCACGTGTGGTACATAACCGCATACCACAGTTCAACAGTTGATGTCATGCAGGTATGCGCCACGGTGATTTACAGTCTCAATCAACACATTATATGCTTTTAGCTGAGCGTCGCTTACGTTCAGCCCCTTGCAGATGCGTCGCGAGAGAATGCAGGGAACTGCATAAATTTCGCGTTTTTGACTAGCGCGTCTTGCCGAAACGCGGTCAGCTTGGCTGCAAAACGACGGCGAAGCCGAGTGGATGCACCTTCACGCTCCGCTCAGTTGATTTCATAAGCGGAACGAGAGGTGCGTTCTACGTTCCGCTGCTGGCACGATCGTTCTGCGCACGCGCACTACAGTCCCTTCAACGCATTTGTGCATAAATAGCTAGCATACGCAGGTCTGACCGGAGCGGATCGTAAACGCTCTCGCTAAAAATGCTTATTAAGAGCGAACACACACATTGAAACACAGGGCAAGTGAGAAATCTGAAAGCAGAACGCCCCTGGAAGACGCTCGACTACCATACACTCGTCCACATGGTCCGCCGGAATTGCTCAGTGTTCTCAACATTCCTTACGAAGATGGGCCGTAGCCTGAGGCTGACTGAGGATGATGTGAAATTGATTGAGAGCCACTTTGTGACACGCGAAGAAGCCGCCGCTAAGTGCCCTGACGGCAAACGACTATACTACAGCAATGGGGACGTCGACCGCTATAACGCACATTGCCTCGACGCTGCGGTTGACGTTTCATCTCATAACGCATGCTATAACATAACTGGCTACAAGAATGAGCGGGTACGCAGGGATGTCCTGGCCAAGGTGGCCAAGATGAACGCAAGGGACATGGGTGGCCTGCTGCCCTCAATTTGCCTGAGCGTCGGCAAACACTACATGATCACAGCCAATATCGACGTAAGCGACGGCCTCATTAATGGAAACGTGAGTACCTTGCGGTACATTGAGCGTGACGAACAAGACAACCTCGTGCGACTGTGGCTTGAATTTCCGACGTCCACAGTAGGCAATGACGAAACAAATCGAGGCTCACAAAAAAAAATACCCGCCGTTGCTACGACCGTCCTAATTGGCGCGTTTCCAATAAAAGGGCGATTTGATCAGCGCTTTAAGACACCGCGATGTGGTGGCTTTAGCCGTAGCCTCGCTCATAACATCCATCGATATCGAAAAATAGCTCTCCGACGCTCGCCTAGCTGGCTGTCGCACCGCGTTCCCCGCTCGCCCTCTGATAATTAACGACCAGGCTGGAGGGAAGAGACGACGCGCGTAGCGTTTCTCTTCGCATTTCACGACGCTTTGAAGGAGTGCATATCGAGTATCAGTGTTTATTATATGCTTGTTGATGCCATATTTGTGTGGGATTCACCATATGCGGTTTCCACGTATATGTTAAGACCTTCAGCTACCGCAAGGGTTAAATCATGATCATGGGCGTTAGTCGTCGGTACGAAGACGTGCCACTAGGCGTCAACGTGAATGCATACACATCAGGCGGTGGTACATCTGCCAAACAACAATAGACACTATACAAGCTCTGATATACCAATGCACTAAAGCAATCAACTACTTCTGTTACGACACATTTCACTTTCGTGTTATACCGATTCCTATGACAGAGGGATCAACCATTTTTTTATTGTGTTTACATGCACGCAGTCTTTTCCACAACTGCACGCTCATGTATGCATCGGAACATAATGAAATGAACTTCACATAGAACACAAGTGATATTGATCACACTTTATTGACTTCATTTCCTGAAACGGTGATTTTCATCTAATTAGCGATGATAAAAACTCAGAAATCCAACAGTTGCGATCGAAGGATTCGAGCCATCTGTCCTTGAGATGCGTCGATTCTGCAAATTTTCAGCTTTTTCCTGGGCAAACCTATCAGCTCTGGCCTTCCGGAATACTTTAAAATGCTTGCATTCTGAAGAAATTTCACCATCTCCCACTTAAGGGAACCATGTGGGGATGCGAAGGAGCGCATGGGTCGACTTCAAGTTCCGTTCATCACGGGCGTCTTGCCCGATGTTAATGCGTCCTTGCATGTGGAGCACACCATGAAATAACTGTAGTTACTGTTGCTGTTACTCGTCCCGAACTCTTGTTGGAGCACGCCACGCGGGTTCATCGCGCGTCTGCAGAATCTCGTTCACCGACGCCATCACGTGATTGCTGAGAGTGTAAGGGGGAGAGGCCACAGCGTCTTACCCAGTCCCTTACACACACCCGAACGAGCTAGCGCGTGCCAGCGCGTTCTGACTAGGCTACAACGCGTTGGTTCATCGCGCGTCTGCAGAATCTCGTTACCCGACGCCATCACATGATTGCTGAGAGAGTGTAAGGCGGAGAGGCCACAGCGTCTTACCCAGCCCCTTACACAAGCCCGAACGCGCTAGCGCGTGCCAGCACACGTGGGTTTTTCTGCGTTTCGCCAAGCTAGGACAACATACCGCAGCCCGGGACCCTAAAGTGCTCTGCACGCATCATCATCAAGGCGGTCGAAGAACGAGACGAAGAAGACTTCTTCTTGGCGCGAGCGCGCGCTCTGCAGGTATCATCATCAAGGCGGTCGAAGAACTAGGCGAAGAAGACTTCTCTTTGGCGCGAGCGCGCGCTCAATATGTGACAGATGGCTATGGTAGGTTTTAGAAAGCGGACGGTCGCCAATGGAACTACGGACAAAGCTCAGCGCAAATGCTGCTTCGCATCAAAAAAGCGACAAGTTCCAATGAAATAAAGACCGCAGTCGACTCGTGCAAAAGTAAACTCGTTTATTCACCTCAGAGCAGTAAAAGTTTTCATAGACCTACCTAAAACCTCAGAAACGCGGTTGTAAGCGATGGCGAGTGATTAGCCGGTGGCAAACGCAAATCACACTGTCAAACACGCGGTTCTATGACACTTGTAAAAGTGAAACTATAGTTACATCGCATGTGCTTCATGTCCGCTGCTTGTTCGCATAATGGTGCAAACGCAGGACCGCGCTCTTTTCAAATTAGTCATTTTATTGCGATAACAATTATATGGCCACTCCCGGCTGGTTTTAGCCATCGGCGCCGCCATCATGTCCCGTATATATATATATATATATATATATATATATATATATATATATATATATATATATATATATATATATATATATATATATATATTATTTTGTACAATACTGCAGACAGTAGTCCAAGCAGGAGCGGGTGTACATAGAGACACACAAAAGAGAAAAACGTGGAGGGTAATGAATTCCGCTCTGTGATTGTTCGCGGGAAGAATGAATATTTATACAAGTTAGTTCTTGCGAATACAGGCTCGATGTAATGACTATGCTTGTGTCGTGAGGCTCGACCGATGTGTTTCTTCAAGTAACCGTCAGTTTTTATTCCAAGCTTACCAAAATAAACAGAAGCCAAAAACTTCAACGTGCCTTTTTTCTCCTTTCAGATAGTGGCTGTAATTCGGCCAACTGTAACATAGCCGAAGGTGAATCAAGACGTCTGAAACGTTTGTAAACATAGCGGACAGCTAACCTTTGAATTTTGTCGAGTTTTTCTATGTTTACCTGGGTGTAAGGATCCCAAACAGCACTGCCGTATTCCAAGGATGGTCTAATCATTGTTTTGTATGTCATCAATCTGAAGGAAGGAGGGGATTCGCCCAACTTATGGTTCAGAAGGCCTAATTTTTTTCGGGCTGTGGAGCTTATGTTATTTATATGGGTCGACCAGTTAAGAGTGGCAGTTAATGTTATTCCTAAATATTTACATGCCTCAACTTCTTCAAGGGGGGTATTTTCTATATGATACGTAAAAGGTAGTTTGTTGCATTTGTTAGTGATGCTCATGTGCACAGTTTTATGCAGGTTAATTACCATTTCCCATTTAATGCACCATTGTGCCAATTCATTTAAAGTGACATTCAGGGTGATCTGGTCAGATAAAGAATTTACAGGCGTAAATATGACGCAGTCATCTGCGAATAGTTTCAAACAAACAGACGAGTCCGCTACATCTTGAATGTCATTAATATAAATGTTAAAGAGGAGTGGTCCCAGGACGGACCCTTACGGAACTCCTGAGTACACATCTAAGAACCGCGATCTGGATCCGTCAATGTTTACGTATTGTTTTCGATTTGATAGGTATGTTTTAACCCACTTAATAATGTGCAAGGGTAAACCAATTGCTCTCATTTTTGATATTAACTTTGAATGCACTACCCTGTCAAATGCCTTGGAAAAGTCTAACAGTATTAATTCAATCTGACCCCCTTTGTCAAGAACTTTGGTAAATTCATGAACTGTTGTGACTAATTGAGTTACAGTGGAGCATCCATGTCGGAAGCCGTGCTGTGCATCAGTTATTCATGAACTGTTGTGACTAATTGAGTTACAGTGGAGCATCCTGTCACTCCTGCCGAAGTGACAGGAAAGCCCGCGTTCATTGAAACTGTTAAATGTGAATTGCCGTAGCATTTTGAACAAAGAGCTTGATCTTGAACACCTGATAGCACTTCATGACCCCGACGTAGTCGCACTCACAGAAACATGGCTTCATGATGGTGTCTATGACAGCGAAATTGCGCCTTCGGGGTTCAACGTGTACAGAAGGGATCGTGGTTCCAGAGGGGGCGGAGTTGCTTTGCTGGTAAAAAATAATTACAGGATAGCACGCATGCCTGATGCCCATGGCGTTGAGGCTTTATTTTGTAAGCTTATCGATAGAAAAGAAAGCCTTGTTATTGGAGTTGTGTATAGGCCCCCTGCCTCAATCCCTGAGGTTTTAGAAAAATTACAGCTGTATATTTCATCTAAAACAAATCAAACTACCAAGCTTATTTTATGTGGAGACTTCAACCTTCCAGGCATCAACTGGTCTTCGTTTAACGCAGGAAGTTCTGATCCCATTAACGATGAAGCGCTTATTGACATTGCCTTCCGTTTTGATTTAACGCAACTTGTTAGTGATTACACTCGTGTGCATGATAACAGTAAATCTATTCTTGATCTTGTCTTCGTCAATGGTAATATTTCCGGAAAAATTGAGTGCGAAGTGGTTACAGGTATTTCAGATCACATGGCAGTCTTGGTTGAGCTTCACTCGCTGAAGTACAAAAATGATGTTAAATACACACGTGTGCCGGTATTTCATTCTTCCGACGATGCATCCATCATAGACAGACTGGAGATAGCCTACGACGAACTTTGCGAAAGTGTTAATCTGGGTTTGAGCGATGTTAACGCTATGTGGTTAAAGTATAAGAACACTGCGCATGCGTGCATACAGCTTTTTGTTCCTTTCAAGAAAAAGAAGGTGCACATGTCGAAACCCTGGATTACACGAGATATAATTCACATTAAGAGAAAAATTAATCGTCTTCGGAAATCACTAAAAAAGCACAGGAGTATCACAACACGTTCTCTGATCAGCGATCTGTCTCGACAACTAAAAGATAAGATGAAGATCGAACAACGCAGTTTTTACGATGTAAAGTTAACTGACATGATGAAGGAATCGCCGTCTCATTTTTGGCAGTTTATAAGGCCGAAGTCATCCAATAGAGACACGTTTGTTATAAATAACGTTTGCACATCAGATGAAACAGAAATAGCCAATGCATTCAACGAACACTTCGCATCTGTTTTTACTTGTGATGATAAAACCACCCCCACTTTTAGCAAGTTTAAAGACCTGCCTCCCATTGAACATCTGGAAATCACAGAAGCTGGTGTATTTGAATTATTACTAAATTTGAATGTAAGAAAATCTTGTGGCCCAGATGACTTACCAAATGCCTTTTTAAAGAGATATGCTGAATGGTCCTCAAAATTTTTGACAATTATTTTTAATGAATCGCTATCCAGAGGTGTCCTGCCTGAGGATTGGAAATTCTCTAAAATTAAGCCTTTATTCAAACATGGAGATAAACAATTGGTTTGTAATTATCGCCCAATAGCTTTGACTTGCACATGCTGCAAGTTATTGGAACACATAATACATAAACACATTTCCTGCTTCTTGGAGTCGCACTCAGTACTTTCACCAGCTCAGCATGGTTTTAGGCGTGGGTTTTCCACAGTAACACAATTGGTTGAAATTGTCCATGACTTCGCATTAGCCATAAATAACCAGTCACAGATAGATGCTGTTTTTTTAGACTTCGCGAAGGCCTTCGACAAAATCTCTCATTCCAGACTACTTATGAAACTTTGGGCAGTATTAAAAAACCCACAGCTTTGTCATTGGATACAAGCATACCTAGGTTCTCGAAAACAGTATGTTGTTTTTACTGAACATTTCTCAAAATGCTGCCTGTAGATTCGGGTGTACCCCAGGGATCAGTTTCAGGACCGTTAATGTTCCTTCTTTTTATAAATGACATGGTGGATGATTGTGGCGTTAAAATAAGACTATATGCTGACGATTGTGTTTTGTATAATGAGATAAATTCAACTTCAGATCAAAATGCACTGAATTTTGAGTTAGATAAAGTGATGCGTTGGTGCAGGACGTGGCAGATGGTTGTGAATTACGACAAATGCGCTGTAATGACCATAAGTAAAAGAAAAATCCTCTTTTATATACATATACAGTTGATCGTAAATAATTAAATCGTGTCAATGAGTTCAAAAATCTAGCTCTTATTATAACTGATAACATTCACTGGGATAGTCATATCACAGCTATTTCTAATAAGGCATTGTCTAAACTTTATTTCTTAAGGAGGTCTCTCAAGAGAGCATCTACCATCTGTAAGCTCGCCACTTTCAAAGCGTTAATCCTGCCAATTTTAGAATATGCAAATGTTATTTGGGACCCGTTTACACAGACGAACACACGTAAGCTGGATAGAGTTCAGAGTAAGGCTGTACGATTTATTTTTAACAGTTACGGTCCATCATCTATTACTCAGTTACTTCGCCAAGCAGACTTAAAAAGCATTGCAGTTAGAAATAAAATCGCTCGCCTTAAGTTCATGTTTAAAATTGTCAAGGGTAAGTTACAGAGCCGAACGTGTGACTATATTTCGTTTTCCAGCGGTTATTCTACAAGGCTACGACATCCATACTCATTAGTGCCATTTAAATGCAAGAACAATGTTTTTAAATATTCTTTTTTTCCCCGAACAGTAACAGAATGGAATGAACTCGATAAACACGTAGTAACGGTAGTTGACTGTGATACATTTCAGGCACTCCTTCAATTGTAACCCTGATGTATTTTGTATTACGAAAGGCTTGTCTGCATTTTTTTTTTTTCCACAATGTAAATTTTGACATTTCATGTTGATATTGTCAATTGAATTTTGTATTGTCTGAATTTGTTGTATTTGTTAAGAAACCTTGTTATATGTTCTGTACCACCCTGCTAGAGCCCCTATCATTGGGGTTAGCAGTATTGGAAATAATAAATAATAATAATAATTACGTGCTTTTGCGCTAAAACATCATTTATGTATTTTGCTAATATATGCTCAAGCATTTTACAGGAACAAGAAGTTAGGGATATAGGACGGTAGTTATCTATCTGTAATGGGGAACCCTTTTTAAAAACAGGAATGACTTTTGCAACACGCCAGTCGTCAGGTAAGGTGACCGTATCGATAGACGTCTGAAAAATTGTTGCTAAAAGGGGAGCCACTTGTACTGCATATCTTTTAAGAAAGGCGTTGGAATATTATCCGGTCCTGGCGACTATATATATATATATATATATATATAAGCCACAAAGCAAAAGAAAAATACTTCTCAGAAACATTTTCGGAAGCGCGGATTCGAACCTGCGACCCCTCGCTCCGCAGTGTGCGGCGGTAGACGACTCGACCACGGAGCGTACGTCCTTCAGCCTCTACCACCTGTACTTTGCCCTACAGGGCGTGGTCGCCCGTGCGCGCGCGCTTATCCCGTGATTGTGCTGAGACCGCACGAAGGTCACTTAATTCGCTCGCTCCAGCGGCCGCGTTTGGGAAAGGAGCGCGCTGCTCAAACACCAAGAAGTAACAACTGTGACAGTCGTCAGTTCGCGCTCATCCCGTGTATAACAGTGCGTTCAGTTCGTGAGTCCTCCATTGCATTTCAGCAGCGCGCTTTAAGTGTCGAGCTGTGAACGTTGTAAGTTCTCGCTCGCCCTGTGTGTGTTCTTTTTTGCGTCCCTTGTGCTTCAGCAGCGCGCTGCACGTTTCAAGCTGCTTGCCATTCTTCGTGCGACATTCCAATTTGTTGCTATCGCATTCATTGCTTCGCGTTTGCGGCAAAACTGTGACCTTTTTTTAGAGCATTAACTGTAGAAAACAGCTAATCAGTATGGACGTGAATTTTTGAAAGATGGACGTGAACACAAACTGCCACAATGAAAACCGCCACGCAAACGGCACGCTCACCTGTCGTTTTTTTGGAAGTTGGAACAATCTTCCGAGACATGTTGTGAAAGTATTCGAGCAACAAAGCACGACGCACGAACAGCGGGAGTCGTAAAACATCGCTGCGCACAAGAAGCGCGAGCGAGGACCATGAAACTGCTGATGATGGCCAACGCACAGCTCACCAACGGCAGACCACGAAAGTTTGTAAGGAACTTCAAAGCCGGCGGTACCAGCAAGGCGGCGGGGGCGGCGTCGGAAGAGCGCGCCGTCCGCCGTAGAGGGAATTGGAGGGAGTTGTGAGGAAAGGGAGAGGACGCAGATTTGAACTGCCCGCCCAGTTGTTTGGTGGCGCCCTAATGTCCTGTGTAAGTCACGCGGGATTCTTTCACCGGCCTGATCTACACTCTAAGAAAAAAAAGACAGTCAAAAGAGGGTCATGGAACCGTGACTCTCTTCGGGTGTCCATCTGACCCCTTTTAGAAGGTACAGGCAGAGAAAAAGAGTTCGCATTAGGGAAGGAGTCACTGGACCCTCCTGTAGCGCGTTTCGATTGGCTTCGGTATACGGAAGAGCCGCCGTATACGCCATACATATCGCATGTTCGCCCTTTGGCGCCGTTGTGGCGCCTTGCTCAGCGACGCAGACGGGGTTGGTGCCGGGGTGGCGCGCCGCTCTCCTCTCTCAGTCGTCTCAGCGTAGGTTGCGCGTCTTCGGTGGTGTTGACGCCGGCTCGAGCCGTGCACGAAGTGACGCTTGGAGGGCGGAATATTCATGGAGCTGCGGACACCGACAACGGGCGCCAGTTAACGGTGAGTGTACTGCTTTCGTAGGTACTAATTATACAGCTTTAGCTGGGCGTCTGCAGCAGCTCTGCGGAACCTGCCAGTCATTTACAACAGTAGCCTGTATCCGCGGGTCTGTTGCGGATGCCCAACTAAAGCTGTCAGTTAACGAGTTGCTACCGTTATGCGCGTTGCTGTACAAGCTCCCATAAAGTGAGCGATGGAAACAATATACGAGGGTCATTTCTTGCTGATCGCACGTCGTGTCTGCAGCACTACTGAAGGTGCAAGATGTCGTTTTGAGATGCACTTTAGTCTACTTCATAATAACATTTCCATCGACCTTGAGTGTGCAGCGTGCTTCCACGCGTGGGAACGTGAAAAAAAAAGTCTGTGTACAGAACGCTCAGACGCACTATATGTAATGGTTTTTGTTGGCTTAAAGACGGTAGTTTGAGGTGCAGATATAGTACGGTGGCTTCCAGAACGTACGCGGTAGTCACTCAAGTTGGACACGCCTCCCCGGTAAAGTGAAAAAGCTCTAGACTTTCGACGGCGCGCGTTGTTGCGGCCGCCGGCGTGCGCTCTTTTCACTCGTTTCTGTTTGCTGTTTTCGTGGTTTGCATACACTGCGATGACGTTGGGCGATATAACAGAATCGAGTGAGTGTACGTGATTGTGGGAGTTATTTGCGCTAATTCTAGCATATGACACGTCTGATCTCGACGTAGACGGACGCACGCGCTGGGTGTCGTTCGGGCCCTAGTACTCGCATCTGTTTATCTGAGTATTTAAGGATGGGTTACGTTTGTAAAACATGCGGTCATTAACCGCTCACGGCATGCCCCTGGCTGCCGGAGGATGTGCTTTATTGTTTTGTTGTTAGCCTTTATTATGTGTGTGTGAACCACTTATTGTGTAGGTTTTGCAGACCTTTACTGCAATTTCATTTTCTCATCATAATATCACGTTCTGCTTTTCAGATACCGTTTTTCATGGTGCTCACGCTGGACAGGAGCGACAACCTACCAAGCCACAAGTCTGATGCCTCAAGCCGTCACCACGTTTTGATTTATTCTTAATCACAAGGAATAAATATGGAAACATCATGGCGATTTCTGCTGTTCATTTAGCACCATATGACGCTGCACATCACAGTCTCACATTTTAGTTGGCTCTACTCATAGAAGCATGTAAATGAGGAATACCCAAACTTCTTAATTGGAAATCACAGACCATCTTTTCGCGCTTTCTATATAACTTTGCTGGAAAATACGTGTTGTTTTGACGAGTTTTATTAAAATAATGCTAAAACTGGACTATTCTTTTTTTACAGTCGCTGGGCAGGACGGCAAGTGGACTTGCTTAAAATGAATACTCCACTATTTTCAACAATAGTCACGCAAAATTAGAGCAAGGATCAAATGAGTAGCTTAAAATACTTGTGGAGTCGCTTGATGCTTCGGCGTGGGTCCCTTGACCCCCCTAGGAGCGTTACCGGCAAGAGTCGTCTGACTCCCTATAAGTGGTAACGTGATCCTCCCGATGAGAGTCTTTGCACTCTTCCTAGAGGGTCAGGGGACTCTTCTAGAGCGAGCCGACCCTGACCCACCAAGAGAGTCACCGTGACTATTTAAAGAGAGTCCTATACGTGGCAAGTCAGAACTCTTCGAAAAGAGTCACGCATACTCTTTTTTTTCTTAGAGTGCACGGATGGACGATAAGCCGACTCCTGGCGCGTTTACACTGAGACATTCAGCGGCGAGAGCACGCGGAATCCACTTCGGCGGCAGCGAGATGCGCCGGAAAAGCCCTTTTCGCGCCGATCGGTCCCGGACTGATTTTTGCGGCAGCTGCCGCCGGATTCCTTCACCGCGAACCAATCGGAGCGTGAGTCGAACATCCGTAAAATGGCGGTGCGCTTGTGATATTGCAGTCGTCCAAGCCCGCAGTGACATAGAAGTTTTTCGCAATCATCCTGTAGTTCTTGGCAAGTGCCAAGTAAAACACAGTGGCTGTTGTCACGAGTAGCATTGTTACTCTTTGCAATACACCATGTCGCGATCTCGCAGAACGGGTAGCATTATCTAGGCGCGACCAAGCTTCTCGGGTTTTGCCAATCAGGACGAAGCGACCACCACTGCTTGCGTCGTTTCTTCTTCGGCGAATGCATATTTTCACTCGTCAAACGTCACCAGAAAGTTGCTTTCCAGCAGGCCCAGCTGCTCGACGACTCTGCTTCTGTTCATGTGCTTCGCCATAACGAAACGCGAACACAACGCAGGGCGCCTCGATGTCTGCGTTCCTTCGCACGAAGGAACGCTGACATCTAAGCGCCCTAGTTTCGGCGGTGTGGTTGCTAAGTAGTGTGAACAACGTGGAATTTCGGCGACAGGAGAATTCCGCTCGCCGTACACGACCGATTCCCCAGTGTGAACGCGGCTCTCGACAGAAATCTTTTCCGCGGACGATGGTTCCGTTGCCCGTCCGGCTGCGAAGCGTATCCAGACGGCGCACGAAGCGAGTAGACGAACGCGGCGGAGAAAAAAAAAAAACGCCAGGCCTGCGCGGAAAGCGCAGCACAGTTACAGCGAAAGCTCGAAGAGCGGCATTTCTAGAGCCCGTTATAAACTCTCTTGTGGCTACTAATACAACTACACTAGCAACGTACCCACTACGCCACAAACGATAATTTTTGTTAGGTTGGAAGCACCCACCACGACATTACTCGTCATTCTGCGGAGAAGCGAGGTACCATCTTTAAGGCATTATGTGCAGTTTCTTGATACGATGACTGATGACGATGAAGAATTATGACTGAGCCTTTTGTAATCGGTTGGAAGCTTTAAATGACCCACTAGTTACGTACTTCGCATTGTGTGACGCCAGGTCGTTATTTCATTCTCCCACCACACTTTATAACATACGCTAGCGTGAGAAAGAGATAGAGAAAGGGAATTAACTTTATTGAGACCCTGAGGAAATGGATCATGGGAGCCTTATGGGGTTCCTTGGCAACCAATAGAAGTGCACTTGCGCGGAACCCACTACGCTATAAATCATAATTTTTGTGAACGAAGGAAGCAGCCACTACGCAATTTTTCGTCATTCTGCGCAGAAGCGTGGTATCTGCTAAACACCTGTAAGGCATTATGTGCATTTTGTTGATGTTGTGGCTAATGACGATGAAGAATTATGGCAGACCCCTCTGTAATGGGTTGGAAGCATTCAACAACTCACTCGTTGCGCAATTCGCATTGTGTGACGCCTGGTTACAGAATTCGCATTGTGTGACACTTGGTTGTTATTGTACTCTTCTACCACGCTACATTACATATGTTAATGTGGTTCCTTCCCGACATGAAGACTGTATAGGGTCTTTTTGTACGGCAGTTTCATGCACCGGCATGGCTCAGAGGTTGAATGCTGGGCTCCCACGCAGAGGGCCCAGGTTCGAACCTCGTTCCATCCTGGAATTCTTTCTTATTTCATTTTTTTCCTTATTTCGAGCGATAGTAGTTACGGACACCGGCGGCGGCGGCGGCGGACAACTATATACGGCGCCAAAAACGGCCGGTGAAATGATCTCATAACAGCTTTCGCTGTAAAAAGCATGGCGGCACCATCTGAAGCTGCTCGCTTCGAATCTTTAAGCTCTTCGTAGTGCATTGCGTGGGATGTTAGTCCCGAACTGACGCTTGTATTTGCTTTAGGTTTGGGTTCGAAGGCTTCGACGACAAAGTATTCATGACGATCTGGCACCGTTTTCGAGAGCCATAGTGGTTTTCTCGGAGCTTTAGGCTCAGCGAATGTCTCTGTTGGCGAACATGACCTCGGAGATTGGCGGTAGCTCGAGTGCTAGCAAGTCTCAGAGGCCGTAGTGTAAGCATGTTTGCTTGTTTCTTCTCTCTCTCTCTCTATCTCTCTGGATGGCGCGAAGGGTATATAAGGTTTTTATTACGTTTTTTTTCTTTGTCGTACGTAGTGTGTTTTTGGTTGAAGTTTGAAAGAAAACGATGATTAGTTGCAATGGCTGTTGTCTTGTCGGAATTAGATGATGAAGAGCACATTTTTCCTGCATCTTGTTGGCAAAAAGGCTATATCGCTCAACAAGATGCAGAAAAGAAAAAGTTGCGTCGTCGAACAAGTTCATAGTTGCAGTAGCTTAGATCGAGCGAACTGAGCGAACTGCCCTCGCAAAATCCCCCCAAAACCAAGAGAAAAAAGATGAACAGGTCGCCCCTGTTGTCAGAACTTCATGACTTCGTCGGATAAATCCACAAAACAAAACGAGAAAGAAAAAAAAGCTGCACTTGTTGCCAGACCTATAGGCAGAACACGAAAAATAGTGTGACGTGCTCCAGGTAATTGTCAGCAACATGCATTTGGTCGCGTCGGCATATTTTGAAGCGCTGGCTAGATTTAGCTGGGACACCCTGTATATCAATAAAGGAAAAAGCTATATGCAAGCATCCAACGACAAAATGTGAGTATAAGAGCGAAACGAGAGCAGCAGTAATGAAACACACATCACTTTGGGTTTGCAATAAGTATGACGTGGTGCATGGAATTAGGAAGGGAAGCATGGTACCAGTTGGAATACAGTTTTGCGTTTATAATCGGAGCTTCTGTCGTGGGTTCGAAGTTAGCTGAGGATAAGTAGACCGATCAGAATTGGTAATAATAATAATATCCGGGGTTTAACTTCCCAAAACCACGATATGATTATGAGGGGCGCCGTAGTGGAGGGCACCGGAAATTTCGATCATCTGGTGTTCTTTAACGGGCACTGACGTCGCACAGTACACGGGCCTCTGGCATTTCGCCTCCATCGAAATGAGACTGCCGCGGCCGGGATCGAACCCGCGAGCTTCGGGTCAACAGCCGAGCCCCATAATGACTCCATCACCAAGGTGGACGATCGGAATCGGCGGCCCACGGAAAAACCACAAATAAGGCAGTGAAGGGTTATATGGGTTGGGCTTCGTTTTTAGTGTGAGAAGCGCCGAGTGAAATAAATTTTGAAATATTTAGTAAAACGGATGAAAATAAATGGGTGGCGAGAGCTTATAAATACCTATGCATTCTATGAAATACCTGGGAACCAGGGCTGGGCAAAGATACTTTAAAATTGTATCGCGATGCGATACAAGATACTCAGGCAAGAAGTATTGGAGATAAAGATACAAGATACTGCCGCAAAAAATTGTATCTGAAGATACTTCGATACATTCTCAAATTTGTTATTATAGATCCATATAATGTAGCAGCAAACGCCTTTGCACGAAAATGTCTGCTTGAAAATTTCTTAACTGTGACCTATTTTGTTTCACTTGAATGAAATGTCTGTTAGTATCTCAAAAGTTTTGCCCTTCTTGCTCAAAGTACTTTAGTTTCCTTCCAAAACAACTTATTGGGGTTTGTTTTAGCTTCTCCTCTGGACGACTTTTTGTACACTTCGCTGACAGCGGTACTTGCTTTGCACAGCTTGCCGACCATCTAGCAGGTTGCCATATAAACACAATACCTTCAATAAGAAGCCTTCGAACGACGGAGCAAATACCGGTGTGGACTTTTACCTTGTCCGTAAAAGACAGCTTGCACAATACCGTATATCCGGACAGGTGTACAGCAGCAACACCGCTGGTAGCGACATTTTTCTTTCTTTTTTTTGGGGGGGGGGACGTATCGTGTATAGGGTTTGAGACCTTTCGCTAGCGGCCCGGCCCGCACACATGACCGTCTTCGTCTCATTTGTTTATATTTTCTAAATAAGTATGTTCGTGAGCTGCGCAGACATGACTGGCCTAAAGCATTCCTTTCGTGAGGAAGATGTGGTCACCATGTGCTGAAACATAACCGTGGAACAAAAACTATATTTCAGAATCCGCGTCCAGATATCAGTCATTCTGTACATCGGTATCGATGTTTCTAGAATTCTGACTCCAAGTCCCCTTCAGAAATGACCTATATATGAGATATGAGAAAGGCTTCCTTTCAAATGTCATTTTGTTCAAACTCTCTCCCACCATCTTCACTGTCCCGGCCCTTGGAACAAAATTTCGCGACTGCGGCCCGCTGGCTATTAGCTCAGTTTGAGACCCCTGGTGTATACGTAGATGACGTAAAACTGCAATGAATTTTCATATTCTACTTACCTGCCGGCGTAAAGGATTCTTTGTTGATATACTCACTAACGTGCAATCTTTTTAGCAATTTTTTTCAACGAGAGAACATGTGCAACACAGAAACGTCTCAGACGTATTGTATAGTTCCACAAAACGTCGCAGGACACCGGCGCTAATCGCGCTATTTCCACTTATAGCTCTCATTACGTGGCGATTAGTAATGCGAAAAATATTTAAGAAAGCCTAAAACAGGAAAACAAATATAGGTAAAATAGAGAGCTGGTTGTGTATCAAACATTAACATTGAATGAGTACAGAAACACGATACAGACGGCGCACTTAACAGCTATGAGCATGAAGCATTGTCAACTTACCTGATGAGACAATAGAAAATTCCGTACTTATGGAAAATTGCCTGAAACAGCTCGTTGGGACCCTCATGAGCAAAACAGAGTATTCTGTAAAACAACGTTTCTCGAATCCCCTTCCTAACATCTTTAAGATGGCTCTGAATGATTTCCAATATTATAATGCAAACTCGATTTCGCTATTTTCCTAAGCGGTAAGCAGAATGTTTTGTATTGTTTACTCAAAGTACGACCACATAATTATACACTTATTTTCAACATCGCCTGGGCAACGTGTAACTGTGTAAACTGTAGTGGAAATAAAGTGGACAGTTAGAAGAGTAAAGCAGAGATCTTATTTTGGGAGCACATTACAAAAGACATACTGCAGTGACCAAACCGGAAAAACAGTGCAGAGGCTTAGGTATTGTAGGATGCAAAATGACAGCTAAGAAATCATTTGTGCTAATAATCAAATTATGATTTCACAAATTCTTTGAATAAATGTAGCAAGAAGTGAAAAATACGGTACGTCAAGATATTTTCTGTTAGGTAAACTCTTGCTCTTTTAGATCTAGCATCAGTACCAGTGGTGCTAACGCTGTTAGATTCTTATTTGCATATAAGTTAATTCATGGCATGCAAGTCAAACTTACATCCACGATATCCTTCAAATCGCTGATATGTAAAATCCACGCGACGCAAGGGAACCCCATTCTTGCACGCATCACATTTCGTTACGGAGCAAGACTCAAGAGAATCTTCAATAACGACACTGTAGCAACATCAGAATTTGCGCGATAGACGCTACACGCAGTGAAGTACGCGGCGCAGGACAGTGGCTAAGAGCAAGTGTCGCGGCACTGGCGCAACTAAAAAAAAAAGAAATCGGCAAAACAAAAGGTACGTGGGCTGGACGTAGACGTCCGCATGTTTGTCTTCCTCATCTTCTGCCCTCACTGGAGGACTCTGGCGGAAAAATAAAATTGCGTCACAGCCCTTAGACTTGTTGAGATGGCTTAGTGGCACCAGTACCAGCTTGGGAAGCGGAGCTTGGCCAGCGATTATTGTTTCGCACGGTTGTGTTGCGATAGAAGTATCTTGTATCTTAAGATACACGATACATTATCGAATGTATCGGAAATACAGATACAGATACTCGTATTTCGAGAAGTATCGCGATACAGATACAAGACACCCATAGAGTATCTAAGATAGTATCTAAGATACATGTATCTTCGATACTGCCCAGCACTGTTGGGAACATGGGAGCGTGTGACAGATAGCCTGGCACCGCACATGTGGCGCGGTGCAGTGCAACGAGTGAAAAATAAAAGGGGAGAATTGTGCCATTCCTTTCGCGGCCGACACTACCGACACGAAAGTTTTTTTTTCTTTAACGTTCACACAATTCTAACTGCACGAGTGTTCCTGCGTTTCGCCCCGTCGAAGTGCGGCAGCCGTGGCCAGAAATCGAACCAGAGTCCTAGAGCTTAGCAGCGCGACATCTTACCTGCTAAGCTACTGCGGCCGGTGTTGGTCAGACAGCGACAATTTGCCGAGCACCATTTATCGCTAAAGGTAATTTACAGTTACTGGGTTGTGCGCACCCTGTGACGCAGATGTATAGACTAAATTGTAACTGCATTACATGCAATGACTTACAGCGTATATTTTGAGGGGCTCATGCGCCAACAAGCAGCAAAAATTCGAGACGTACTGCCCTTAAAATACTTCGCTGCATTGAGAATACCCCTACAACTTTCCGTGTAGCTGGTTTTGCTGCGTATGTGCGGTACACGCCCTCACACTGGAGCACAACTTTGCTCATGGTTACGCGATTCACAATTCATCACTGAAAAAGACAGAAATAACACCGCTACTGTGTTGTAACGCTGCAGGCAATGGATGAAACGGCTCTGACACTACAGGGAAGAAGGAAAAATAAGAATGTCGAAGGCGAACTCCTATGCGGCTAATCTTACTCCACGTGCTCCCCACAGAAGCTCGCCAACCGCAGTCCATACAAAAATTGTTACTCCAATGTGGAGTGTGTATCATATTCATAAGAAGCATACCTGCCTTGTGCCAGAAATAAAACGTAAAAAATATATACGCTGTTCGGCAAACGAACCGCTTCGCTTCTAAAGACAATCAGACAGGCCACCCTGGGAGAGAGACGAATGCTGCATTGTGTTCTTCCATAGGTCGGCACTGTAAGAGAATACTCACTCATACTCACTCACCCCAATTTTTTCCGCCTTCGCACTAACTCACATTCATACTCACGCCAACTCACACTCATAGGCACTCACGTTCATACTCACGCCTACTCACACTCATAGGCACTCACTCACGTTCATACTCATGCCTACTAATACCCCTGACACACGGCCACTCTAAAGTCCTTTAGAAAAGGGGACATCTTCCGGAAAGGCGTTCGAGCGCAGTGACACACGACAAAGGAGTAACTACCTTCCAGAAACGATCCTTTTCGGAAAGGCAGATCGCGCATCTACTTTTCGGCCAGGAAGGGAGTACTCTCGCACACAGTGTGCAGAATTTATGAATAAAAGAAAACATGTTGCAACACTAAGGTGCCTAGTGACTTTTTTTTGCGAGCGAAAATGTTTTAATTTTCAGCAGTAGAACGATTTGTCGAAAAGCGAACGTTTATACAGCAAAACAACTGTTCATAGTTGCCAGACGAAGTTAAGTTGCTGCTAAAAACGGAAAAAATGAACGGAAATTGCGAGTATGCGCGTTATAAGCCGCCAGACAATAAAAAAAAATGTTTTCATGCTTTAATATCGCGAAATATGATGTACATGTGCATTTTTTGAATACACTTCCTATTTTGTTGCTTGCACAAACAGCGCCATTTTTTTCTACAGCGTTTTTCTGAGGAACCACTTAAAGCAGTTGTCCGGTGCCGTGTGTCATCGGCACAACTCCTTTCTGCAAATGGTCCCTTTAGGCGACAAAAGGGGTTTACCTCAAAGTACGTTACTATTGCCCGTGTGTCAGGGGTATAACACTCATAGGCACTCACTCACGTTCATACTCACGCCTACTCACACTCATAGGCACTCACTCACGTTCATACTCACGTTTACACACACTCATAGGCACTCACTCACGTTCTACTCACGCCACTCACACTCATAGGCACTCACTCACTTTCATACTCGCGCCTATTCACACTCATAGGCAGTCACTCACGCTCATACTCACGCCTACTCACACTCATAGACACTCACTCACATTCATACTCACGCCTACTCACACTTATAGGCACTCACTCACTTTCATACTCACGCCTACTCACACTCATAGGAACTCACTCACGTTCATGCTCACGTGAACTCACATTCATAGGCACTCACTCACGTTCATACTCACGTGCACTCACACTCCTAAGCACACATTCATGTTCATACTCACGCTCACTCTAACCCATTGGTAGGCGCTCACGTTCATACTCACAGCTACTCACACTCACTCGCGTTCATACTCACGTGCACGCACAATCATAGTCACTCACTCACGTTCCTACTCACGCCACTCACACTCATACGTATTCACTCACGTTCATATTCACGCCTACCCACACTCATAGGCACTCACTCACGTTCATACTCACGCCTACTCACACTTATAGGCACTCACTCACGTTCATACTCACGCCTACTCACACTCATACGAACTCACTCACGTTCATGCTCACGTGCACTCACATTCATAGGCACTCACTCACGTTCATACTCACGTGTACGAACACTCCTAGGCACCCTTATTCATGTTCATACTCACGCTCACTCTACTCCGTTGGTAGGCGCTCACGTTCATACAGCTACTCACACTCACTCGCGTTCATACTCACGTGTACTTACAATCATAGGCACTCACTCACGTTCATACTCACGCCACTCACACTCATACGTCTCACTCACGTTCATGCTCACGCCAAGTTAAAGCAATTGGTAGTCACTCATTTTCATACTCACACCTACTCACACTCATAGGCGCTCACTCGCGTTCGCACTCACGCCCACTCACACCCACTTATGCTCAGTCAAGTTCATACTCACACTCATAGGCGCTCACTCACGTTCATGCTCACACCTCACGCCCATTGGTACTAAGTCGTGTTCATACTCACGCCCACTCACACTCATAAGTGTTCACTCACGTGCAATAACGCCTCTCACACTCATTGGTACTCACTCGCGTTCATGCTCACACGCACTGCCTCTCATACCTACTCACTCGCGTTCACACTCACACCTACACACACTCATAGCACTTACTCACGCTCTTACTCTAATTAACTCGTACTCACTCACATTCACACGCCATCTCACACTCATAGGCAGTCACTCACGTTCATACTCATGCCTGCTCACGCCAATTGGTACTCACTCGCGTTCATACGTGCACGCCCACTTACGCTAATATGTACTCACGTTCATACTCAAGTATACTCACACTTATGGGCAATCGTTCATACTCATACCTGCTCATACCCATCGGTACTCTCTCGCCTTCAGTTCCTACTCGCGCCCACTCACACTGGTAAGAATCACTCACACCTACTCACAGCCATTTGTACTCACGTTCGCTCATGTCTACTCACTCCCATTGGTACTCTCACATTCATACACATCTAATACACTAGTATGTTACCTTCATACTCATGTCTGCTCACATCCCTCGTCACTCACTCATACTCACGCCTTTGAAATGAGTCTACTCATGAATGAACATGCCAAGCTTTCCGCTCTACTCACACTCACATGCTGCCCCGAACGTTCATACTGAAGTACACTCTCGTTCACAGATACTCGCGTTTACACGTCTAATAGCTCCCATCTTCGATCATTACAACTCACATCCACTCAACCTCGTCGGGTCTCATTGACATGTGTCTCTCACACTGGACGTCTTGTAGCATTCGCATCTAAGATGATCTCTCATATATTCTCGTTATATGCGAACGTACAGATTTTCACTGGATATTAGGGACAAACTGCGGATGTCAACACTCGTGCAAGAGAAATGTCCTATGTATGTGTTTTATATGGGATGTCGGGACCACGGAAAAAAATTTCGAATTAACCGAATCGCGAATTATCGAAAGTATCAAGAAAACAATAAACAAGCGTCTATTACATCAATGCATTTGCCTTTTGTTGATGAATACGTAAATTCATCGTACATATTTGGCATAATAGCAATGTAAATGCCGCAAATTTATTCGCGACTTCGTTCACAATGTGACCGCGGCTCAAGACAGCCGTGTCTCAACACTAAACGTGCTCTGCCCCCCTCCCTTATTACGTACCGCCACCACCCACGCGCACGTGACGATAACATTTTCGCCGGAAAAATGATCGGCAAATGAGCGTTCATTCATCATAATGTCGCAACCTAATTTTATGATGATGATGATGATGATGATGATGCTCCTTGGATGATTTTATTCCAGCATGTGGACTGCGGCTGAAGCTCTTCATTTTCAACAGCTTCCACTATGTTCGAGTTGCGTGGCATTGCGCGCGCATTGCCCGAAGTCAAAACGTAGCTTCCGAGTGCCGCATCCGCCGCGGACGAAAGCGTGGTTGCTCAATTAAGACGGGATCATAGCGTCAACGCAGTTCCGAAGGCAAGCGCGCGGCCTGCGGCCACAGTCGAAACAAAACTACTCAGCACAGTATCCGCTGCTGAATTAACCTGGTTCGCTAATGCACAGTAATGGGTGGCGACTACGCAATTCTGAAGGGACGCGGTGAAAACGACATTATTGCTTGTCGCAGCTTTGACCCGCAGTTGCCGCAGGCGCTATAGACGCGATCATAGATATATCGCCCACGCAGTTCGCGTATGCCGAGCAAAATCGAAGATGAAGCAAGTGGGCCGCAACCGTCGAAGTCGTTGGTCGCCAACCTTTATGAAGGAGGCGTGAGTTGCACGAACGGTTTTCTCTCCTGGGGGCATTTGTGGCGCTTCGTGCTTGGCGCGCTCCGGGATCGTCCGAATTAACGGGGCGGTCAAATATGCGAATTAACGAGAGTTCGATACAATTAAACAATGCTAAGCTTGCCAGGACCAGAGAACATCGAATTATCCGATTTGCCGAATTAACGGGGGGAATTAGCGACCTTTTACCGAAACCTTTCATTTTCGACGACGACCAAATAGCAAATGTACGCGCATTTGCTAACTGCCCTTCTGTTTATGCCAGGGGTCTCAAACTCACCTAAGCTTAGGAGGGGGGGGCGCACGTAAATCTTCCCCATAGGGCCATTGACTTAGTGACGAAGTAAGGTGGGGGGCGGGGGAATAGTTTGTACAAAATTCCGCTGCGTTGATTGAAAACCTTTGCCCCATATTTCCTAATGGGGAACATTTCTGAAGGGATTTTGTGCCAGGATTCCACGACATATCTACCTCCAAAATGTCGCTAAATATGGAACGGTTCTGAGAGTTTGTTTCCCTGTTAGGATCATGGCTAGATCTGGGACATAGATGCGGCAAAGGACCCTAAGGGGAGCGCTCCGTAACTATGGAGAGCGTTCTTTAAAAATTTTATGAAGGACCTTAATTTTCGCAGCCTTAAGGGTTAACGCTGACAAGTTCTTATTGTACATCGATTAGTGAACGCCTGGATGTTTTCCCGAGACACTTTCGTGGATCCGTTGAAAATCATGGGGTGATATTTCAAAAGTTAATTGTAGCGAGATCATTTATTCGCTAAATATTTGTGTACAGCGACAACCTTCATGTGTGCAGTTTGGTTGATTGCGCGCTGGATTTTTTTCCGAGGTTTTTCTAAATCGTCCGAAAAGCCCTAACAGGGTAAAAAAATGCGGTCTAAATTGATGAGAAATATGTTGACCGTTAAAATGAAGTCTGCGATGTGAGCACATTATCACGCTCGTAGGATACGTAATAGTAATAAATTAACAAAGAATCTAACAATTTATTTGAAATTTATGGGCGCGCAGTGTGACCATGTATAGTATAGACGGTATTTCAAGGTATATAGTTACGTAAGACGATAGATTATAATTTCATATAATGGATTTCTACTGTTCATTTTTATCGTTGATTAGTAATCGATTAATTACTATCATTTAATTATTGCAACCTAGTGTTCAGTGCTTCAAACGAAAAACGAAATGGGGGCGTTTTAATTAGCGACTATATTATTTATTTTATCCTCCATGGTCTATCTATCTCTATCTATCTATCTATCTATCTATCTATCTATCTATCTATCTATCTATATCTATCTATCTATCTATATCTATCTATCTATCTATCTATCTATCTCTTCTATATCTATCTATCTATCTATATCTATCTATCTATCTATCTATATATCTATCTATCTTCAAGCCGCCTCACTTTGTGCGCTTTGACCGTCGACCGGGATGACCAAATTGGTGTAGCATCACGTGACTGCATGACGAACATATGAGGTCATAAGCGCTTCAAAATTTGCTAACTGCACCTTCATGAACTGTCAATTATGCCAGGTCTTGTCCTCTCGTCGTTTCGTTAAATTAATGTATACAAAATTGGTAAGGCTCAAGAGTGTATGAGCATAATTGACTGGTCGAGCCGCAGATATCACGTCATACAGCAATTTACAAGACACGGCGTTGGGGCGCTCGCGGCCGCATTAAAGAATATGGCAAAATTCAGGGCATTTCTGCAGTGACATAAAAAGGTGGTAATATCAAAATCATAAAAGCGGTCATGTATAGCATGACTAACATTCCACGCGGGTAGCTCGAACGGTTTCGCTAGTTTGTACAAACTTGTATGGTGCCAGCTAGACTGTATGCCGAACATAAATTAGAAGTAATAACACTAAAATCATGACATGTATGCCCTGTACGGCATGATTTACATGCCGCGCTCATGGTGCGCTCGCGGCCGTTTGATTCATTGGATATATACCAATATTGATATGGCACGACATGACTGTATAAAAAACATAAACGACAGGTCCTAACATGCAAATTGGGACATGCATATCACGTACGACACGACATGATGCACCTGATGAATACACCGCCCATCGAAACATCAGCCAACTGGTATGAGGCCCTTAGTAAGGCGAAAGCCTTAGATGTCTCATACTTCGCGAGACCAGCGTCGGCGTCGAAGGATGCAAAAAAATGTGTAATTAAGGGTCTAGAGTCACGTGATACTCACGTGAATATGCGTGTGCGTGCGTACGTGCGTGTACGTACAGTCGGCGTACCAAAAGTCACATGACTTCAGTGTAACATGACGTCATTCTGTGACTTCACCATGACGTCACAGATCGTCAGATTTTGAGACATCGTAGTGGCGACATCGGACATCGTTGCTTGGTCAAGGCGGGCCAATCACGGAGGCTCTGCAAAACCTTGTGAGGAGCAGAAAGCTTGCAATGCCTCCGATCCTGGAGGCATGTGCAAAACCACCTTTCAGGGAAGCTGTACATGTTGTAAAATTCGGTAAAACATTGTTGTTAACAAGGACCAACATTATTGTCGACGATGGCGTAATTGTTTCGGCTGTTGTGGCAGCAGGAACTTTAAAATACGCAAAAGTTAGTCTTACTCCGCCCACGCGGACGCGCCGAAAGTGTGGGCGTGGAAACGAACTAACCGTAACTACATCATCGTCGGTAGCTTTGGCGGAGCCGCGCAGCACTGTCGTATCTTCAACCGTGGCCTCCGTGACTAGTTCCGGCTGCGCGCGTTAGTGGAACTGATCGCGAGGCCATGCTTTCTTTAACTGTGCTGACGTTGCCGATGACGCGGCACGCTGGAGATGACGTCAACGCGTTCACTAAGCATCTCAAGAAGCCCTGCGGCTGCCGCCGTGGTTTTTTGCCAAGAAATGCTATTTGCGTTCACTTCTGTAAATTCTTACATTGGTTTTCGAATTCAGAAGGGATCAAACTATGATTACACACTCCAAAGTCATTTTTTGAGTGTTTCAGCCTCCCTTTAAGTTCAGGAAGGTATTTAACGTGGCGGGGAAGAAGGAGGATCAGCATTTCGACTGAGAAGAAAAACAACAACAACAACAAAAAAATGGGGCACCCTTAAAGGCGTCATGAAGCACCCCTTGGGCTTTATGAAAAACACATCCTGTGGAAAGCTGACACGGCTATGAACTGCTCTGCCAAATATTACAGTCGTGCGCGCCGCGTAAAGGCCACAAGCGGAGCGCGAAGTTGCCGTTTCCCCAGGCACCCTCTTTTCAAACAGAGGCCGGTTCTCACTCTCGTCGGTGGGCGGGGCGTCTGCACGTTGACATCGCGGATCTGCCAGTTTACGTCGCAAGAGACATAGCATGCGTATTGGCCGATAGCCGACGTAAATCGAGAGCGACGTTCGGATCAGATGCGCTTCTTGCCACGGGGTGCCGCCACTTGCCGGCGCCGCACTCCTCAGTACACGGTAGCCGCACTCGCGCACGCGTATCACCGCGGGAGAGCGATCGCGTTTCATGACGCGCGCTGACGTTACTTCTTTCCCCCGTGCCATCCCTCCCTATGTAGCTTCGAGTGCGCTCGTCGGCACGAGAAAAGAGAGAAAGCGCCGAACTGTGCTGATGTTGCCGATGACACGGCACGCCGAAGATGACGTCACCGCGTTCACTCAGCATCTCAAGAAGCCCTGCGGCTGCAGCCGCGGTTTTTGCCAAGAAATGCTATTTGCGTTCACTTCTGTGAATTATTACATTGGTTTTCGAATGCAGCAGGGATCAAAGTATGATTACACACTCCAAAGTCATTTTTTAAGTGCTTCAGCCTCCCTTTAAGTTCAGAAAGCTTTTGAATGTTACGGTGGAGGGGAGGATCAGCACGTCGACCGAGAATAAAAAGAACAAGAAAATGGCTTTCGCCTTCGAGTCGTCTTAGGTGATTGCATAAGGAACCCTTGAGTTTTCCTGTTCAGACAAGCACACCTATTCGGTGCCTTTGACAACGCTGTCCCTCATCTTCACAAATTCAGTCATGCGATACAACCAATAAGCACTTCACAAAATTCAGAGGGCAGTACTAACATTTATTAGTCCAAAGTCGCCGACATGGGTCACTGGGGGGCAAAAAGATACGACCCGTTGAACACAACCACACATTTATACTTCGTCGTTAACGCGGGAGTGTCACACACTAAGCTTCGCCGAAATTAGGCTTGGGAATGTTCTATTGCAAGCATAAGTTAGTCCGTGCGTAATCTGGAAAAGTTTACATGCGCATGCTATGCGCATGTGAACTTTTCCAGATTACGGACGCTATTGCTTCGCGATGAGGTATTCCAGTTACCACGGCGGATGTTTATTCCGCCCCTCCGATCTTGCTTCTGCTCCCTAGGCTGTCTTCTGGCGCTGCTGTTGCACGTGAAATATTTCAATGTAGTGCATTTTACTTCGTGGGATACGAGTTAAACAATTTATTCTCATGGTATCAGGAATTCAACGCAACAGCGTTAAAGAGTTCGTTTCGCAGAAATTCCGGTGTCGGTGTCGACGTCGGTGACGGCGTCGCTGGTTGTGAGCGAAAAATGATGCATCTTGTCCGTGACCGAAAAATCGAGAAAGACGCAAATAAATTAAATAATAAAAAACTTCGGGTTCGAGTGAGAATCGAACCGAGGCCGTCTGATACAAACAGGTAATCTACCGCAGAGCCACGCTATTTCTTGAAACGTCTTCGACAAAAAAAGAACAGTACATGAATAATCGAGAAAGATGCAAATAAAATAAATAATTAAAATCTTCGGGTTCAAGTGAGAACCGAACCCAAGCCGTCAGCGTGGGAAGCACGTGTTCTACCACGTGTTCTACTGCTTCGAAAAAAAAAAAACACTATATGAATGTCATGTAGTGGAAGGAGTTTCTTAACGCATGCAATATTGCGTGGCAGACGCGTAGAATCGCGCCAGGCGTCAAAACATGTGAATTACACGATGAGTGGGTGTTTTAAAGGCCCACCCGTTACAAAGCGCTGAGACATATTTAGCGTCATCATCAGCAAAAGCATCAACACACTGAACAGCTGCGTAAGTTCGCGTGTTCCCGTAAAGCTAAAGAAACAATCCCGGTAAAGCTAAAGAAAAAGATGGCTGATCCCTCTGTCATAGGAATCGGTATAACACGAAAGTGAAACGTGTCGTCACAGTAGCAGTTGATTGTTTATAGTGCATTGGTATGTGAGAGCTTGTACAATGTCTACTGTTGTTTGGGAGACATAGCACCGCTTGATGTGGACGCACTCACGTTGACACCTAGTGGCACATCACCGCACCTACGACTAACGCCCATGATCATGATTTAACCCTAGCTGCAGCTGAAGTTCTTAACATATATGTGGACACCGCATATGGTGAATCCCGTGCATATATGGCATCAACGGGCACATAATAAACACTGAAACTTGATATGCACTCCGTCAAAACGCCGTGAAACGAGAAGAGAAACGCTACGCGCATCGTGTCTTCTAGCTTGGCCGTTAATTCGCACAGGGCGAGCGGGGAACGCGTTGCGACAGCCAGGCGAGCGTCGAGAGAGCGACGGATGCTATGAGCGAGGCTCGGGCTAAAGCCACCCCGCGGTGTTTAAAGCGTTGAAGAAATTACATTTCCAGTGTAAACACACCATTCCAGTTTACACTGGAAAAAACGGCGCTTTTTTTTAAACCTGGTGGCACACATCTCACCGACCCGTTATATAGAGGACGCCCATAGCATCGATCCAAGAGCACTGAGAGAGGAAAGTGTGAAAGATAAAAGGCGCGTTCATGTAGCCTCCGTCATTTGTTTGGCGGTAGCTCAGTGGGCTAAACTCCCGCCAGCCATCGTCGCGGACCGAGAGGTCATGGGTTCGACTCCTGCCATCAAAACTTCTTGACAGTTTTTTTTTTTTGCCATTTCATGGCCTTCATTTTGCCGACGTATTTCAGTGACGGAAATACGTCATGAAAGTCTCAGTGGACCCCGGCATAAAACACTTTCGTGTTAGAAAAGAAACAGGAATCCGGTGGTGTTGCCGTTCTTGCACACAATAACGCACTAATTAACAGTAATGGCTTCCCGGTGCGATGCGCCAATGATATTCTCGGCACCCAAAAAATCGATAGGTTTGTGTCTAAAATTAACATGTAGAGCACCGGTGAAGACGCCCGAGATGCAACATGTAACGTCAAACGTGTCAAGTGATTTGTTGAGTGCAAGGAAAAAGTATACAGTTTATAGGATTCCTCTGTCCTGCGGCTCATTATACATTAGACAGACGGGCAGGTGCCTCAACGAAAGGCTACAGGAACAAAAGAATATGTGTAATAGAGTTGCAATCGAGGGGAATCACGCTCAGCACTGATCTGCCTGTAAGCGTAACCCAGAATTTCAGTGACAAAACTATGTTGACACAGCAGGATCAAATTAAAAAAAAAAGACAATTGTAGAAGCGTACGCTATGCCGTCGGGGCAGTTTGGGCGCATGCGTGAGCTTTCCGTCCGTTGCACTTAAAGACCAGCAAGTTGCATTTCTAGCGAAACAAAGATAATTTGGTCGCGCACATCTTTCATCTTGGATTTGATAGGCATTTTGCGTAAGTAAATTTCCAAGAAAAATGCAAGGGTTTTATCATTGTTAGCATTCACTTTTGCCATGCTCGGTTTGCCAACAGTTGCCCTTCCTTTTATGTTGTTTATCCACCACCTTCTTGTCTACTTGTTCATGAATCGTTGCTTGAATGCCGCTTCATTTCATCGTTCGTGTCTGCCTTCTTTGTGAACTTTCGCATCGCTACACGTGATATTTCATCCATTATGTTTATAAAATCCCTACCGAAGATCTTCTGAGAGGGTAAGAGCATTGCGTAGCCATCTATAGTATGATATAGCAAGTGGGCCGGAAAGGGATGTGATTGTGAGGAGGAGTGATATGTGGGGGAGGAGGGGAGAAAGGATGAGAGGAGAGGGTAATCATAGCATAGCAATGTATGGAAGAGTATAGCAAGGGGTGAGAAAGAAAAGTGAGGATGAGGAGGAGTCATTTGAGGGTAAGGAGGATGGCAGAGTGTAAAGCATAGAATATACTTGTACATTATAGTAAAGCAAGGAGCGGGAAAGGCAAGAGAAGGTGAAGAGGAGGGAAAGGAGGAGGGTAATGCAACCAGCGCCGCTGTTTCCTCAGTCTTCGCACCATAGTACGGAGCTGCCCCAATGTTAACGCGACAGCGTTAAAGAGCTCGTTTCACAGAAATTCCGGTGTCGGTGTCGGCTTTGGCGGCGGCGTCGTTGTCCGTGAGCTAAAATTCGAGATAGATGCAAATAAGTAAATAATGAAAAATCTTCGGCCCGTCTGAGCATCGAACCCAGGCCTTGTGCATGACAAGCTGCTGTTCAACCACGAAGCTACACCAGTGCTTGAAACTGCTTCGTAAAAAACGCTATAAGAATGTCATGTATTGGGAGGGGTCGCCTTACCACATGTAGGGTAAGGCGGTGCAAAATGCGACAAAAATGTGAAAATAGTGAATATTATTTTTTATTTCCCTTGTTACCATAAAACATCAACGCCGGAACTTTGTTTTGGGTACGAGGTACGTGCTACATAAATATGGCGATGTTGGGACTGTTGAAGTTTGAAGTTGATTCTAACATCACGAAAATACACGTGACATGGTTCACAAGTATTACAGAAGGAGGTCCCGAAGTAAACACTGTCAGGGGGACCTCCTAGCGATATTGTATTGATAGCATATTGAAAGCATATTAGAAACACGAAAAAAAAACACAAAAAAAGAAAACAAAAGAAAGAGAACAAAAGTTTATTTAAAAAGAAAAAAGTTTATTTTAAAAAGAAACAAAAATGCACCAGATGTCTCACTTTACCCCAATCTGCAGGGCAAGGCGAGACGCTGCGTGGGGCGAAACGAGACGGTGTGAAAAAATTTCATCCCTTCAGTTCTTACAGTACAGCACATAAAATTCACTCCGTGGGCCCTCACGCCGTCTTCATGAGCACAGTCTTTGCACTCCACGCATTGAATCAATACAGAACCCGGCGCTGTGTTACTCCAAATCTCTCAAACAACATTCAGTTCATTTTTCAAGTCGTTTCTACCCAGGAAGCTCTAGATGATATCCTGGTGCACGTCCGCACCATCCTAAACAAGAATATTATACATAATGAGCGTAAATAAATGGTTCACTTAATAAGACACTCTCTAAGGCAATTCAATGCCTTTTTGTCGCGTTTGCCCCTCTCACATGTCCATATTCAAAAAATATTTCCCTTTGGCCCATGGCACCGAATGAACTAAACTTTTGGGGGCATGTAGCTAACAACGTAAATACTTGCGTTGTTGGACTGACGCCGTAGTAGCTTCATGCACGCATCAGAAATTTGGACGAGCAGAATTACGCCCCTTTTCGGCGGGTCACGAACACACTGACATTGCTGACATCAGCCGCGCAATTTTCCCGCGTGAACGCTGTGAGCGATCATCAACTTTTACACAAAAACGTCGAAAACTATCGGCACCTATCGCTGAAATAGAGAAACGAAGAAAAGGTACTTTTTGTATTAGCTGTAGAGGGCGGCAAAGTCAAAATGTCGCGTTTTGCCCCGCCTTACCCTAATATTGCGTGGCAGAATTTTAGAATCGCGCCAGGCGTCAAAATATCTGAATTGAGCAAAGAGAGGGTGGTTAAATGGGCACTAAAGGCAAATAAAAATTTACGTCAGAGTGAAAGGTCATTGTTTGAGAACGTCTAAAACGTCAATATTATAAATAGCAGTGCTCTAGTAATCAAGAAATTAAAGGGAGTGTCTACCGCTCGAAAAATTTTCTGATTGTGGTGAAAATGAGAAGATCGTTCGTCACATCGGCGGCAACGAGCATGCTTTTTCCCAAAAAAAAGGAATATATTTTTAATTCGATGTTGAAAATCGTGAAAGAATGACCGCTAGCGTCACCCAACGGCGATGTGGTTCAATCCACTGGTATGACAAGAAATCCTCGAAAGTAGACTCATTTTGCTTAAAAACAAACATGTATAACGTGAAATTGTATTTTACGCAGCTGAGGCACCTTTCGGTTGCGTCAGAGAGTAATTTTATGCGCAAAAAGGCGCCGGTGGCGCTGCTTGCGGCGCCGTCTTCGATTTTCTCTGCTTCAACTCATGCGCTATGCCATGCGGCTCTCCGCGCTGGTCGCACTGCGCCGCTGTATTATTGATAGGATGTCTCACATGTCCTGCGCTGTGAAGGCGCGCATATATTGTCTCTTTTGATGAATCGACTTGGCTTGGATTGCGGCAGCAGTGCTAAAATAAACGCATAGACTGCGATTACAGAAAAACAAGTGTTCTGTAATCGTATAACAAGGCATCATTTAACCGCTAGCGCGCTGAAAACGACTGTTACATTCATAGTGTTCAGCGAAAAAAAGTAATCCTACAGAAATCAGATGTGCTTTCGGTTTTAATTTTTACCGGCACTACAATCGTCATCGCGTCCACCAACCAGTGTTGTGGGCATGTTTCACGCCAATGGAAGAAGACCGAACGCAGATGGAAAAATTCTGTTTTAAAAATTCTACTCACTGTCCAGAGAAACCGCTGCAAGGTTGGACACTTCAGACAGTACGCTTTCTATTGCGGTACAAAACAGAAAAGCGATGAAGGACGGTAGACAGTCCCTTAAGGTAAATGTAGGACACTGTATGCGCCACCAGTGGGACGTTTTGGAACGAGCCCGATGGCTTCAAGAGTCCCGAGTACAAATTATCACTAGTAGTCAAGCTACTCATTATAAAAAAGAACATTCCGAGATTTGCAAGACGTTGTGCAACACGGGTTGTGCAAAAGTTTCGTTTTCGCCGGGCTGCGCTCCGCTCGCGCGGTCGCGTCTCAGTGGTAGTTTCGTTATCGCGTACTGCTGTGTGTGCCTTGCACGCTCGTGAAAGTCGCTCTAGCGGAAACTCCGACAAAAGGCCGTGGCCATGCGATGTTGTGTAATGTGCCCTTGAGAGCAGAAAACCACGGCTGCCGGGCAGTAAAGGCGGGCAATGTTGCGCAAGGCAAATGCTACGTTAGGCCTTCTCAGGCGCATGATTTGAAATGCGCTAACGCTGTGCGGACCACCGAAACCTGATTTTCATTAAAAATAAGCATTTCCTTGGCACGAAACAAGCACTGCGAGGTTTCTGACACGCTATTTCAACAATCAACGTCGACTTAACATTTGCCTTTAGTGTCCCTTTAAAGCTGCCCAACCATTACAAAGTGCACAGGTGCGCGTGGCACCTAACTGACGCGTAGTGAGTACTTCGGAAATTAGCAAATGGAGGAATAATGGCGTAGTGGGCGCTTCGCAACTGCACTTGCAGTAGACATTCTAGGATAGTTCGAAACAGTCAAGCACGAACGTTCCTTTCCGCGCGGCACGGTTGAAAACGATGTGCACGGGGCCCGATTATGCTGTCGCGTTCTACTCTTCAAGGCGAAGTAAGGCTCGCTTCACTACGTCTATTGTTTTGTACAACGTAACTAGAAGCATTGGCGCGTCATTTTATCTATGCAGGTACATATTTCGTGTTTCCGTGGGTGTAATGAGTTTGAAGGACATGATTTTCGCAGCACCCTACGAGCAAGCAACATATCGTGTACAAAGTCAGCTTACAACTAGAAGCCACTGCATTTGCAGCACAGAAATCAATAATAAAAATTTTTTTTTGGTTAATTTTAATCTGAATACTAACATCTGTGTCTTTCAAAATCTTTGAATGTCCACCCATACCTCTTTACAAGTACCCTACTTTGCTGAATTTCTGTAGTTGATCAGCCATCTTGATCTATTCTGGATTCTACATAAACAGCGGTCTACAACACCTGTCGTTTTATTGCTTATCTGCACCGCTTCGTATTGCTCTGTTGTGAAAATCATTGTTTTATATGCTTAGTAAAACTGCAGCACGCTTTCCTCTTTTACCATGCTCAAGTTGTCAATGCTATATCGAGTAGGTCCGTGAATTACGACGTGTTGGGAGCTCTGTTTAACAGATGCTAGAAACACGCATCTTGACAGCTTGCAAATCAGTTTTGCGAAATGAAGGCGGACCAGGACGAATATTCCGGCGACTTAGAGGATTTATTTCTGAGAAATCCGTATGGATTCCTTGTGGCTTTGTGCTACAAATGGGTGGTTGTCTATTTTCCCTTTCTCATCTTGACAGCTTGGTAGAAAAGAGTAGACCAGGTAAATTTACAAGTAAACAATCAGAAAACAGTTCTCGCAGAGTGTGCGAGAAATGCCCTTGAGTGCTGGGCCGTTGCCTCACTGCAAAGGGAGAGCGATGGAGTTGAAGCATTGAAGGACCCTAAAAGCGGTTATACCAGCTGAAGAAAACTCGCCGGTGACTCCTGCTGAATTGATAAAACGCAGGCCTGTCGTTGTGATGGCGATGAAAACCTCACTACTGTGGGAGAGAGACAAAAGAGAGACGGACGGTCGCTAGAAAGCTCATCTGGATCAGAGCCACATGAAAGCCAGGGACTCAGTCTGTCAGTATAAAATGAAAATACATCAGTTCAAGAAGTTGTGGCCCCTATTCACGACCAACCTGAACGTCGTACTGTAAAGCGCCCTTTAATTTAGAAAGTAGAAAAATCACAACAAGAAACTCCGGAAAACGCCCACATTAACACATTCATGTTATCATGCGAGCGCGACAATCGCTATAACTCCGCTTCTCCCTGACCGATTCAAAAATTTTGCAGCAGCGATTCGTGAGCCAGTAAACGACGCACATTCTACACGCGGTTTGGGTGCGCGCAGGACGAATTGTCATATCTCCCCTCAGGCAGAGTCGGCAAGCGCCGCAAACGAAGTTTGCTGTGCGCGC